>NC_079213.1:31708010-31762006 GCF_029633865.1 Lampris incognitus | reverse complement strand
AAGGCCGACACGTGTGTGTGCAGGCGCAGAGCTGCAACTCAGCTCTCGAGCATAGGGGAAGTGGGGGGGTGGGGGTAGGGGGGGGGTGAAATAAAACCAAACGTCTATGTAAAACGCCAGCGTTTGGCTCCGAAACTCCTCGCTAAGAGATACACGGGGGGGGGGGGTCACGTTCGTACCACAAACCAGTCTCTTCTCCTATGTGAAGAGAGAGGAGGGGGAGACAGAGGGGGGAGGAGGCGAAGGCAGAAGGTGGTAAAGGGGAGAGTAGCGAGCGAATTGAAAATCGAAAACTCCAAGTCAGTGCATAAAGAAACAGGACTCTTCATTTCGCCTTGTTGTGCAACAATGTTTACCCCCCCCCTCTCACGCCCACTCTCTCTCTCTCTCCCTCTCTCTCTCTCACACACGCTCTCTCTCTTGCTCTCCCCCTCCGGGGAGGGAGGCTGCCCTGCAGTGTCCCCGCAATGATTGATACGCGCAGAGAGCGAGGGAGCAAGAGAGACAGAGAAAAGCATGCATAAAAGATGAATGCACTTTATTGTGTTTTCCTGGGGGCCGAGAGAGCCGGAGTTATAGATTTATGTGGTGTGTGATTGGATGAGAGCCAAGGCTCCTGGGACAGGTGGTGGAGGTGGGGGTTGCGCACAAAAGGTACAAAATAACCAGTCATGTCCGACAGGTCTGGATCGCTCTCTTGACAGGCACCGCGTTGCAGGACTCGCCTGACCAGAGTGCCCCCCCCCCCTCAAGTCCTGCAGAGAACACTTGGTCTCCACCCACTGAAACCAATAGAGGAGGTATCACAATGAAAGCATCCCGGTCTCGCTTGTGCACTCGTCCAGGTGCAAAGAAGGAAATGAGTGGGGTGGGGTCAGTAAAGGAGGGCGCCCGGACAACTGGATGAATATCAACCGTGCCCCCCCCCCCCCCACCATCCAGCAGGTGGGGAAGTTGAGGGGTGGGGGTGCGCACAAAAGGTACAAAATAACCAGTCGTGTCCGACAGGTCTGGATCGCTCTCTTGACAGGTACCGGGTTGCAGGACTCGCCTGACCAGAGTGCCCCCCCCCCAAGTCCTGCAGAGAACACTAGGTCTCGTAGACGGTGGATGACTGACAGTCGAAATGAGGCGTCGTGGTGGGTGTGAAGATGATTGACAGCCACGAGAATGGTCCAATCACATTAGCTCAAAAAACATTAAAACAATACCATTTTGCTGGCAATAAAAGTGAGAGTGTCTGGGGCGCACAGAACTGCGCCCCCTGGAAAATCTGAAGAAACCAATCAGACAGCAGCCTCAGGTCACCTGCTCGCCACAAGTTTGAGCGCTTACATAAGGTATGGTTTGGCCGGGGCCCCTCACCAAGGAAGTATATGTATTCAGACAGGAAGTATATGTATTCAGACAGAAACCAACCAAACACATTTGAATCAATATTTAATGCTGCTCACAGACTGACAACATTTATTATTTGCATTATACAACTAAATTGTATTTAACATGTTTAGGTAGCTGGGCAGCATGGTGGCGCAGTGGTTAGCGCGGTCGCCTCACAGCAAGAAGGTCCTGGGTTCGAGCCCCGAGTAGTTCAACCTTGGGGGTCGTCCTCTGCCTAGCGTTTGCATGTTCTCCCCATGTCTGCGTGGGTTTCCTCCCACAGTCCAAAGACATGTATGTAACAGAGTTGAAAATGACCTCACTCAGATAAAGTGAATTCTCCCAAAATTTGTATTTTAACATGTTATTGTAATCCAATGCTTTTTGATGGTTTGTGTAAACCCCAGATGTTGTACCGCATTCACTAAGGTTAAATATGAGGCTGCGCGACTGTTTGTCTATTTACTTTCGCTTTGACACATTTTGGGCATTTGCGCTACCCGTACCTTAGAGCTAGACCATTTCCGCTGGAGGTAAGCAGGCTTTGGGAGCGCTCCGTGAATAATTTGATATTTTAATAAATGAACATGTTTTTCTTTGCAAACTATGGGTTGGATATACATGTATATAAGTTGTACTAACTAATGCTCTCGACAAGTAACGATAGAAAGTGATTTGTAAGTGTTTTAACCGAGTTAAAGTATAACTTTGGCGGCAACCACGCTGCGCTGTGCGTTATGGAGAGCATTGTTCTTATTTTGGTTTTTATGCTATTTTAGACTTGTATGCAGTCGCGTTGCAGCAGAAATCTCATGGATTGTTGTTTTATTAGTGAATGCAGGTACGTGGTTTATGTATAATGTAAATGTGTAAGAACTTGGTTATGAATATTGCAAGAGTCAAGAATTTCTATGTTAAAACTATACGATCACTCAGTGCGCTATGCCAGTGCTGTCTGTCCTTTTGTTTGTGTAGCCGGGTGGTAAATCTGTTAAATATGTTAAATGATTTTCCACTTAAATTTAGTATAGTTTAACTGTTAATATATGTAATTGTTACACTGTCAAGCCATGTAAAATGTCATTTGATGTGTTTAAATTGTGAGGCAGATTGTGAGTGTATTTTTATAGTTTTGGTTGTCATTACATGTTTTGACCAGTAAGTGGCAGTGGCGGACTTTTATTGTAACTCCGTGCAAGTTATCCAAGTGCATCTTGGGTATTCTTTCTTTTTTTCTTGTGTGGAGCGCCTGAAGATTGCGGTGTGACGAGGCTCTGACTCCGTAGTAAGTAAGGGTAAATATCTTGTGAAATATACCTGTAACATTATTCCAAACAATATTGTATGTCGGTAATTTGACAAGATGGTTTGATTTAGACGCTACTGGAGTTGATGTTCGGTGATTTTGGGCGCGAGCCGTCGACCGCTGTTCGCCATTGCGGGCATGACAAGGTAATGTTGGCGTGAATAAAGCCACACCATGCCATTGTATTTGGGATGTAAAGGTTTTATATGCATTTTAATTCTGTTTAAAGGTAACTGACAGAGTGAGAAGTTGCGCGATCTTCAGGAAGTTCCACATGTCTTTGTTAAACCCTGTTTAACGTACATAGTCCACTGCCGTATTTTGCACCGTATTTTGCACCGTATTTTGTATTTATTATTTCCCTTTTTAAAATCTTTTCTGTTAAACTTGCCACATCAGTGAACATTTATGAGCTGTTTGCTCGAAAGACACAGGAATGTATGCACTCAGTAAAACGATCTGCATTCGAAGGTTCAAACAATAAAATTAAAGCTACAAGAACCCCGGAAGTAATTGTGTCCTGTGTGGTATCTAATTCCACGGGCTACATAATTTTGGTACCAGGAGTGGGGTGTAGCTAAAACATTTTTTTTTAAATTGGCAACAGAGTGGCTTATTTTTACTTAAAAAATTGCTGGTGACGTCCGTTGGTGTTGAGTCTGAAGCCATCCTGCTGTGGAGGTGGTGACCAGCGAGAGACGACGTGAGGGCCTCTAAGAGGTTCTGGTGCTTCCTGTTTCACACGACTCAGCCGTACCAGCGCAGAGGACTCCAGCGCTAACTTCAGCTACAAAGACCAAGATTCAGCAAGGCTCCAAGTTAAAGACTGTCCTTGTAGTATCCTTGAACCAGGTTTTGAACTAAATATCCTCATTTATACTGGACTGAGTAAAGATTAATATATCATTATGTCTAGTGATTCTGGTGATGAAGGGAGTTCACGTAATGATAATGGCCACACCTCAGGTGGCATAACGGGTATAGGTGAAGGTGCTACAAAAGAAATGCAGACCACCATGCTAGAGCTCGCCAGACTGCGAGATGAGCTCACCAGGTTAAATGGTGAAGCAAGGGCTCAGAGAGCAAGTGATAACAGTGCACCCACACGTTCATACATCTACGTTCCAAGAGAACGCCAGATCCAAGCATTTAGTGGGGAGTGTGGTACAGACAGGAGATCTGTCGAAGAGTTTATTGAAGAGGTTGAAAGGGTTTTAAGATACAGAGAGCAAACAACAGAAGAACAATGTGACTATATACTATCTCTATTGCATGGCCCTGCATTGGAAGAGGTGCGGCTATGCATGAGGGGTCAGTCAGTGGGGCCCAGTGATTTATACTCTTACCTGAGCAATGCATTTGGGGAAAAGCGCAGTTCCACACAGCTTTTGCAGACCTTTTACAACCGTAACCAAACTGATGGAGAAGACCTCCGTGACTACTCCCATGCACTATCCCAGATTTTGAGCTCTGTAGTGAAACAGTCCACAGATGTAATACCTAATGAGAAAACTGTGCTCAGAGACCGGTTTATTGAGGGTTTAAGAGAAGCAGCACTCAGGCGTGAACTCAGGAAAATGGTTAGGGACAAACCAGAGAGCAGTCTTCTAGATGTGAGGAACGAGGCCCTCCTGTGGGAGATGGAGGACAGCAGGTCTCATCGTCCCAGGGTCATAAAGAGCAACCAAGTTACATCAGAGGTTCCGGAAACCCAGTGCTCTATTATTAAAACAAACAATGACCAAGGTATTGCATTAAATGATGTTCGGAGAGCAGTAGCCCATCAAGAAAAACAGCTAGCAGAGTTAGGCAAAACACTCGCTGATCTAGCCTTTGCTGTAGGTGAACTGAGTAAGCGCAGCACTCAACAGACATTCCTAGAGCCCAAGCCACGACCTAGACCCCAGCCAAAGTTCACACCAGATGGTCAGCCTATCTGTTTCAAGTGTAGAGGCATAGGTCACATTGCAAGAAAATGCTCACAGGCCAGAGGGGGTCAAGGGGACGCAACACCTAGTTCTTATGTAGTGCAGGAAAACTCGCACCCTCAGTTGTCATGAGCCACACAACTCGAGGGGAGGAAGCTGGCTCACCAAAAGAGACTCCAGACAGAAGCAGGATCTTAGAGCATGCAGTCGGAGAATGTAAAACTGTTGAGGTGAAACTACGAGGTGTTACAGTGTCCTGCTTACTTGACACTGGTAGCCAGGTCAGTACAATTTCTGAGAGTTTTTTCAGGGAACACCTGTCAGTGAAAGGTGAAGACATTCACCCGGCATTTGAGTGGTTAAAGATCACTGCAGCTAATGGATTAGACATACCCTATATGGGCTATGTGGAGCTTGATGTAGAAGCCATGGGTCTGACTATCCCAGAGCGAGGTTTTCTGATAGTTAAAGATTCTGAACACTCTTCCTCTGTTCCAGGTCTAATAGGGATGAACATTGTCAAAAAATGCAGAGAGCTAGTACACACTGAGTTTGACACCACACTGCAGGAGAGGTTTGACTCAAACTGGAGAGAGGCTTTTAATCATCTTCATGCAGTACATGCAACAGACAGACTCTCTTTCGCTAGGGTAGCTGGTAAGGATGTAGTCCATATACCTGCTTCATCTGCTGCTACAGTTATGGCTAGGGGACTCAGGACCGTGAGTGAGGATGGTTCTTTTTTTGTTGCTGGAGTCTGTGGGTGTCCCCGTTCCTGGAGGTTTGGTTGTTGTGCCTACTTTGGTTTCATCAGGCAATCACATTTTTCCAGTCCGAGTCATGAACATGTCTGATGAAGATATCTGGCTAGGGCCACGGACTAGGCTAGGGGTTTTGACTCAGGTAGACTGTGTGAAAAGTGATGAGCTTTGTGAGGTACAGTTCCAGAGAATCTCAGCAGACACTGAACAAGTGAGTATCAGTGAACACCCCGAAACACCGACAGATGTGCAGGAAATTCTCGGCAAGCTCAATTTTTGTGGTAGCCCAGAACAGCAAGCACAGCTGACTTTGTTACTGGAGAAGTACTCTTTTGTGTTTGCAACAGAAGATGAAGATCTAGGCCACACTGACAAAGTACAACATGAGATCCATCTGACAGATGACATACCTGTAACACAGCCATACAGACGAATCCCACCCACACAGTACAGTGAAGTCAGGGAACATATTGGCAAGCTGCTTAAAAAAGGGGTCATTCAAGAAAGCTCTAGTGCTTATGCTTCGCCCATAGTACTAGTGAGAAAGGCAGATGGTAGTCTGAGGCTATGTGTCGATTACAGGAAACTCAACTCAAAGACAAGACGTGATGCATTCCCGCTCCCGAGAATTGATGAGAGTTTTGATGCGCTGAGAGGGGCAAAGTTCTTTTCGACCATAGATCTGGCGAGCGGATACCACCAGGTAGCTATGCATGAGAGAGATCGGACTAAGACTGCATTTACTACACCGTTTGGTCTGTATGAGTACGTGAGAATGCCTTTTGGTGTTTGTAACGGTCCAGCTACATTTCAGAGACTTATGCAAGTTACTATGAATGATCTCATTTTTCAGATACTCCTGGTCTACCTAGATGACATCTTGGTTTTTTCAGAGACATTTGAGCAGCATTTGGAGAGACTTGAGACTGTGTTTAAGAGACTGGCAGAGACGGGCCTTAAGGTGAAGTTGCAGAAGTGTGCTTTTCTACAACAGTCAGTAAAGTTTTTGGGTCATCAGGTGTCAGCAGAAGGTATAGGAACTGACCCCTCCAAGGTCTCTGCTGTTAAGAACTGGAAGGTCCCAACCACTGCCAAAGAGCTGCAGTCGTTCTTGGGTTTCTGTAGTTACTACAGGAGATTCATTCGAGGCTTCTCACAGATTGCCGGGCCACTGCATGACCTAGTCAACAAATGTTCAGGTGTAAAAAAAACAGGGAAAGTAGGTCACCAGTTTTGTAATATGTGGACACCAGAGTGTGACTCTTCCTTTGAGCAGTTAAAGGAAAAACTTACCTCTGCTCCCATTTTGGGTTTTGCCGATTTCACACAACCATTTGTAGTTGAGACAGATGCTAGTCAGCATGGATTAGGCGCTGTATTGTGTCAGCAGCAAGGTGACACCAGACGTGTCCTAGCATATGCTAGCCGCAGACTACGCCAGGCTGAGAAGAATGACCGAAATTATAGTAGCATGAAGTTGGAGTTGCTTGCCTTAAAATGGGCAGTTGCTGAAAAATTCAGGGGTTACTTGCTTGGTTCAAAGTTTGTTGTCCTGACTGATAACAATCCCCTCTGCCACCTCAAGACAGCCAAGTTAGGTGCTATAGAGCAGAGGTGGGTAGCGCAACTGTCTGTTTTTGATTTCGAGGTTAAGTACCGTCCTGGTTGCAGTAATGCCGCCGCAGATGCTCTCTCTAGGCAGGAGTTTGCAGGGGAGCCTGAAACAGACCCTGACTCGGATTTTGACGACTGTATCACTGTGTGTAACCTGATTGAGCGAGGAACAGTTCTGGATCCTGGTCTTGTCTCTAGAGGTCTGGAGTGTTACAAAGTGAGACAGATCCGTGCTGGGGAGTCGAGGTCTGGTGAGACAGGTACTAAACAGGGCAACACCCCCACACTGCCAGGTTATACCAGAGAGGAGCTGGTAGGTTTTCAGGCCAGTGACCCCGCCCTAAAAGAGTTTAGGGCATTTTGGGATCGGGGGAGGAGGCCATGTCCCAGAGAGAGAGCAGCCCTGTCTAGTCAAGTGAAAAGATTGTTGAAACAATGGAGATGCATACAACAACGAGAAGGGTTGTTGTACAGGGTTATCACAGACCCACGTCATGGAGAAGTGTGGCAGTTACTCGTGCCTAGTTGTTTGAGGGACCAAGTTCTAGAAAATGTACATAACAACATGGGACATCAGGGCATAGAGCGCACTGTAAACTTGCTAAGAGGGAGGTGTTTTTGGGTAGGGCTATGCGAGGATGTGGAAAGCTGGGTTAAAAACTGCGAGCGGTGCATTTTGACCAAGATGCCTCAGCCAAAAATCCATGCTCCAGTTCAGGCATTCCTGGCCTCCCAACCTCTAGAAGTGGTGGCTGTTGATTTTACAGTGTTGGAGGCAGCTTCAGATGGCCGTGAAAATGTCCTTGTTGTGACCGATGTGTTTACAAAGTTCACACAAGCGTATGCTACCAAAGACCAGAAGGCTGACACTACAGCTAAAGTTTTGCTCAGGGAGTGGTTCATGAAATATGGGGCCCCAGAGAGACTGCACTCAGACCAAGGTCGAAATTTCGAGAGTGAAATTATAGCAGAGCTGTGCAAACTCTATGGGGTTAAAAAGACACGGACAACTCCCTACAGGCCACAGGGAAACGGTCAGTGTGAAAGATACAATCGCACACTCCATGACTTGTTAAGGACGCTCGTACCAGAGAAAAAAAAGCGTTGGCCAGAGCATCTGTCTGAAGTAGTATATGCCTATAATGTCACTCCTCATTCCACCACAGGGTACTCGCCTTATTATTTGCTTTTCGGGGTACAGCCACATCTCCCAGTAGATGCTTTATTAGGGCGTGAGTGTGTGTCAGACAGGAAACAGGGTTGGTTGTCTGTTCATCAGGAGAGACTCCGACAGGCACATGAGAGAGCCAGAGAGTACTCAGAGCAGAAGGCAGCTGAGAGGATCTCACTGCAAAATGAGAAGGTGTATTGTCCTCCTGTGGACATTGGTCAGTTGGTTTTCCTACGTCACAGACCCCCAGGTAGACATAAGATTCAGGACACATGGACCTCAACAGTCTACAAGGTAGTTGACATCCAGGGTACCACACACACTGTTGAACCTTTTGAGGGAGGTCCCATTAAAAGAGTTCATAGGTCAGAGTTGCGACCTTGTGCGAAACCAGTTCCCAAACCAAGAACTAGAACTAGGTTACAGACCACTACACAGCCTGTAGCTGAGGATGAGCCTGAGTCACCTGAGGCTGATTTTGTTATTGTTGAGGAAGTCATCCCTCGCCGGCTTGTGCAAGTACCTAACCTGCCTCTTGCAGCAGAAAGTGTTAGTTTACCTGTGACAGCACCCACAGATGAGAGTGACGGTGAAGGACCTGAGGAAGGTTATTCAGATATGAGAAATTGTGGCACAGAAACAGAATGTGTTAATGATGTGCATCCAAACGTTAGCGACAGTGACTTGCCCATTATTGAAAACAGGGACAGGCCCGCACTAACAGAGGATGCTGGTGGAGCAGGACGTAGAACCTATGCACCTAAACCTGCCATTAGGAAAAGCAAGCGGGAAATGGCTGGATCTCATTCAAACCCATTTCATCTGCCAAAGTCAGCCTGTAATGCAGTCTCAGTCAGCACAGACATGGTCTCTAAGGTTTTGACAAGCCTGGGTGCTGCTCTCTTTGAAAAGGCCTTGCAGGGAGTATTTGAGTCAGTTCATGTTTCGTAGTCACCGAGGACGTTGACTATATTTGCAGGGGAGTATGTAGCCGGGTGGTAAATCTGTTAAATATGTTAAATGATTTTCCACTTAAATTTAGTATAGTTTAACTGTTAATATATGTAATTGTTACACTGTCAAGCCATGTAAAATGTCATTTGATGTATTTAAATTGTGAGGCAGATTGTGAGTGTATTTTTATAGTTTTGGTTGTCATTACATGTTTTGACCAGTAAGTGGCAGTGGCGGACTTTTATTGTAACTCCGTGCAAGTTATCCAAGTGCATCTTGGGTATTCTTTCTTTTTTTCTTGTGTGGGGCGCCTGAAGATTGCGGTGTGACGAGGCTCTGACTCCGTAGTAAGTAAGGGTAAATATCTTGTGAAATATACCTGTAACATTATTCCAAACAATATTGTATGTCGGTAATTTGACAAGATGGTTTGATTTAGACGCTCCTGGAGTTGATGTTCGGTGATTTTGGGCGCGAGCCGTCGACCGCTGTTCGCCATTGCAGGCATGACAAGGTAATGTTGGCGTGAATAAAGCCACACCATGCCATTGTATTTGGGATGTAAAGGTTTTATATGCATTTTAATTCTGTTTAAAGGTAACTGACAGAGTGAGAAGTTGCGCGATCTTCAGGAAGTTCCACGTGTCTTTGTTAAACCCTGTTTAACGTACATAGTCCACTGCCGTATTTTGCACCGTATTTTGTATTTATTATTTCCCTTTTTAAAATCTTTTCTGTTAAACTTGCCACATCTGTGAACATTTATGAGCTGTTTGCTCGAAAGACACAGGAATGTATGCACTCAGTAAAACGATCTGCATTCGAAGGTTCAAACAATAAAATTAAAGCTACAAGAACCCCGGAAGTAATTGTGTCCTGTGTGGTATCTAATTCCACGGGCTACATTTGGTTTGTTTTGTACTTTTGTTTACATGAAGATTAATGAGTTGTGCATTTTGATTTCCATGTAAGTTTAGTATGCTATGCAACGCACGAGGTTAGCCAGGAGAAACATTGTTTGCTAGCTCATGCACGAGAGAGCTAGACCATTTCCGCTGGAGACTTGTATGCAGTCGCGTTGCAGCAGAAATCTCATGGATTGTTGTTTTATTTGTGAATGCAGGCAATAAAAGCCACTGTTAGGAACCCCTGGTCTGAATCTCTATCACGAACGCCTGCACAAGTGAGGGTCGTTACACTGGTGCCGTCACTTCTTCTGGATCAATTGGATCAGCTCCGCAAGCAGATCGCGAGGGGGCTGCGCTGCGCTGTCTTCCTGGAATGTGCAGCGTGATTTTTCTGGTGATTCCGTATATGACCGCTAGGGGACACTCTAACTGCATTTAAGATATATCCATGGTAGTTTTAATACGAGGAAGTGTAACTACACTGTACATTGTCTAGCCATTTCTCTTTAATTTCAGTGTACTATATTGCTATATTTAGAAATATTTTTCTCACATCACACTACAGTTTAGCGTTCAGTATTTTTCAGGTGGTGTGACAGCAATCTTCTGCATTTGTCATTTCTAGTTTTATTATTATTTCTTTTTATAATGTTATGTTTCTAAAGGTATCATGGCTGAGGGAAATAACAGTCAGGTCAATGGGTTTCAAGGCTTCTCCGTGAATAGGGGCAGGGGTGCTCATTTTAATGGTCTGAATGCTAACACATTGTCTCGTGGGTATGGAAGTGAGAGTGCAGGTGGTCTTCAAGAACATGTTAGTGATGTTTGGGACAGGGGGCATAGTGTGAGCCCGGGCTGGTCTCCTAGTGAACAGTTTTTGAGGGTGGATGCACAGACTTCTACTCCGGTGAATGATAGCATTGCCATGCAACGCCTGACTGATATGGTAGGCCAACTGGGAGAGCAAATAGGTAACTCCATTGCAGCTAGACTTTTCTCTTCTGGACTTACTGATCGTACTAATACACATGATACACCTTTGACTGACAAACCAGCGACTGTTCTGACTTCAGGCCCTACACAACAAAACACAACGCCAGTAGTAGTCCATGTCAAGACTGAACGTGAACCTGTGACTTTTAGGGGAAATAGTTCTGACAAGTACTCTGTTCAGGAATGGATAGCCATGACAAAAGCTCACCTTAGGAAACAGTCTTACACAACAGCTGAACAGGCGGGTGAGATACAAGGAAGGCTTTTAGGAAAGGCAAGAGACGTGGTCAAAGTAGCTCTGAGGAGTGATGACACACTTGATGTGAAGCAGAACCCAGATCTCATGTATGACATTCTAAAGCGATATTTCAGTCAGTCTTCATCATCACTTCCGTTGCAAGATTTTTACACCACACTGCCCAATCCAAAAGAAAATCCAGTCGACTACTGGATCAGACTAAACAAAGCAGCAGACACAGCTGATGAGGGACTGCACCGTCAGGGTAGGAGAATGGAGAACATAAGTGGAGAGGTGGCACAAATGTTCGCGAAGCACTGCCCTGATCCGCAGCTTTCCTCAATTTTGAAATGCAAGCCTGTCAGTGAGTGGACCTCTAAAGACATCCAGCTCAGGATAGATGAATATCAAAGGGAATGGGGTGCGTCTGCAACATCTTACAGTGTCCCACAGCTGAAAAGTCACCCTGCAGCTGTGTTCGACAATGATTCAAACACCTGTGCTCACTCTGATTCTCATCGGATGGACTCCCAGTCAACTTGTCCACCATGTTCTCATGCCACGTCTTTGTTTCAGACTCCCAGCTCATGCTCAGACTCTGCATGTGTCCAGCAGAACGTCCAGCGACCACAGCACATCCCGCCGCCACAGAATGCTCAGCAGCCTGATGATGGAGTCCTCGGCCGTATGATGAGCATGCTTGAGAGAGTCTTGGCCAGGGTGGAGCCGCGCAATCCTGAGCGTAGCCAGAAACGCCCCAACCCTTTCAGCGCACCGCCATGTAGAGTTTGTGGAGATGTTAATCACTCCACCTTGTTTCACTGCAAATCTGACCATCTCTGTTTCAAGTGTCTGGCCCCTGGTCACTCAAGGCAGCACTGTCCAACCCCAACTCAGCCCGGCTTCGGGAAACTAGCTGACCTGTATTCAGAGGGAGGCAATACAGGTCATAAAGAATCCTCCCACTCGATAGACACCGATATTTTTGATTCAACTTTTAATTTTGTCAATTTTTCTCAATTTCAGTCAACAAACATTGTGTATCAAAACACTCAGACTGTGGGGTGGCAATGACAGCTTATTTTACGTACCAGTGAACGTGGGCGGCAAAGTGACTCTTGGGGGTATGCTAGATAGTGGCTCAATGGCATGTACAGTCAGTGATACTGCTATGCGTAACCTGCTCTCTGTTGGGGCAGTGTGTGAAGCAGAGAGATTCTCCACCGATGTGACTCTCATTGGTGTCGGTGGTCGACGAGTGCACCCGAAGTCAGCCTTTTACATTAACATGGAAGTTAATGACTGCAAAATGATTGTGCCGACGATTGTAGTTGAAGGACAACATGATGACCTAATTATCGGAACCAATGTGATCAAACACATACTGTGTGAGTCAAAGAAGTGTAGTACGTACTGGACAGCAGTTTCTGCACCGTCCTCTACCGACACTGAAACCGAACATTTTCTCTCCATGCTAGCTGGCTTGCATAGATGGGGCGCTGGTGAAATGCCTGACAAGATAGGCACAGTACGTTGCAACTCGGCCACTTGCCTTCAACCCGGCTGTGAATACCTTCTGTGGGGAAAGCTGCCAAAACTCACACGTGTCTCCTGGTAGTGCGGTGATGACAGAGCCTACGTCAGCACGGTCTGCACCCAAAGGACTGATGGTCGCCAGAGTTGTCACACCCCTGTGGGCAGATGGATGGGTTCCCTTGAAAGTGATGAATGTCTCTGAAAAGCCTTTGTTTTTGAGACGTAACGCTAAGCTTGCTGACCTGGTACCCTGTGTCGCTTTGGAAGATTTAGACCTAGTCAGTGGTCATCAGAGCGCTTCCACCGTGCTTGCTACTCCTGTCTGTCCTGATGCAAGATGTGCTGGGGAGAATCTAGAGTCCATTGGCCTGAGTGAGCTGGACATCAGCCTGTGTGATGCGTCATCGGACTGTAAAGACAAGTTGTCCAAACTTATTGTTCACTACCAGGATGTCTTCTCACGCAACCACCTTGACTGCGGCAAAGCAGAAGAGTTTGTCCACAGAATCCACTTGATTGACCAAAAGCCATTCAGACTTCCTTTCAGACGTGTGCCACCGAGCCAGTATCAAAAACTACGTCAGGTCTTAAGTGAAATGGAAGAAAAAGAGATAATTCGAAAGTCAACAAGCGAGTATGCCTCACCATTAGTCCTTATCTGGAAGAAGAATGGTGATTTGCGTGTGTGTACTGACTTCAGGTGGCTGAACAAGAGGACTTTGAAGGACGCTCACTCTCTGCCACATCAGGCCGATTGCTTGGCAGCACTTGGTGGCAATTCACTGTTCAGCACAATGGACTTGAATTCAGGATTTTATAACATGCCCTTACATGAGGATGACAGGAAGTATTCAGCGTTCACTACACCTATGGGTCTTTACGAATACAACAAGCTGCCACAGGGGCTCTGTAACAGTCCAGGGAGTTTCATGAGAATGATGACTTCCATTTTTGGTGATCAAAATTATCTAAGTCTGTTATGCTATTTAGATGATATTTTGATTTTTGCTCCTGATGAAAGTTCTGCCCTTGCACGTCTTGAAATGGTATTCAAAAGACTCCGTGCCCACAACTTGAAATTGGCACCTAAGAAATGCTACTTTTTGAGGAAGTCTGTCAAATTCCTTGACCATATTGTTGACGAGCATGGAGTTTCGACTGACCCAGGCAAAGTTGAGAGCATAAGCAGTATGACTGTGACTGACTTGATGGACGCGGATGGAATGACATCATCTGAGAAACGTGTGCGATCTTTTCTTGGCATGCTAAATTTTTATCAACACTTCATCCCAGGATACTCAGCCCTTGCGAAGCCCCTGTTCTCACTGCTGGCTGGTCAGAAACAGAAGAAAGGCCGAAAACCTAGGTGTGCTGTAGTGAGCCGCAAACTGAAATCAACCGACTGGACTACTCACCATGATAGGGCATTTGCTGAAGTCAAACAGGCCCTCATAGATTCCGTTGTTTTGGCCCACCCAGACTTTAGTCAACCGTTTTTGCTGTCTACGGACGCCTCGTTGCATGGCCTTGGGGCCGTTTTATCTCAAGTGCGTGAAGGTGACTCAGTGGCTAGACCAATTGCATTTGCTAGCAAGTCCTTAACTCGGTCACAGAAGAACTATCCAGCCCATCGATTAGAGTTTCTTGCACTGAAGTGGTCAGTTTGTGACAAGTTTAGCCACTGGTTGAAAGGCCACGACTTTACTGTGTGGACTGACAATAATCCATTGACTCATATATGACTAAACCTAAACTTGACTGTTGTGAGCAGCGATGGGTGTCAAAATTAGCCAGTTACAATTTTGACATCAAATATGTGCCAGGCCCAAGAAATATTGTTGCTGATGCTCTCAGCCGTGTCCCTTTTTGCAAAAGTGTCGGTCGCAGACTGGTCAGTGAACCACTTCATGACCTCACCAGAGAAGCTGCTGTTTTGTCTGACACAGCTATTCAACAGACCTTCAGAGAGTCAACCAACCAGTCTGTAATGGCAGAGAAGCAAACACGTCTTGTAGCCACAAATACCCAGTCCCTTCCTATGTCAGCTCAGTCTTTATCCACACAGGAAGTCTCTGCTGTTATCCAGTCACACACTGAATGGGCCTCTGGAGCAAAGACTCGTGCGACAGCCCTTGTGCGTCACCTACCCCAGCTCATTCCTGACGGTTTGCCCAGCCTGCCTGCCTTTACTGCTGGAGATCTCCGTGATGCACAATCTAGAGATAGTACATTGTCTCGCATTCGTTTTTTTGTTGAGAGGTCTCGGAGACCATCCAGACGGGAAAGAGCACAGGAGTCGAGTCAAGTCCTGAGGCTGCTGAAACACTGGGAAAAGTTTGTTCTGAGTGATGACGTCTTGTACAGAGTGTCACGTGATCAAATTTCGAAGACAAGACGCCATCAGTTTGTTGTTCCTGATTGTCTGAAGACTAAAGTCTTGAAAGGAGTGCATGACAGTGCAGGTCATCAAGGTCAGTCAAGAACCCTGAGCATTGCCAGACAGAGATTTTTTTGGCTGCACATGGACAGAGATGTGAGAGAATACGTTCGTCATTGTCAGCGTTGTATAGTGAGCAAAATGGCCGAGCCTGTAGGAAGAGCTCCTCTTGAAAGTATTGTCACTTCCAGACCACTGCAACTTGTATGCATTGATTTCTGGTCAGCTGAAGATTCGCACAACAAATCGTGGATGTTTTAGTAATGACCGACCATTTTACCAGACTGGCTCAGGCCTTTGCCTGCAGGGATCAATCAGCCAAACAAGTAGCGAAAGTCCTCTGGGAGAAGTATTTCTGCGTCTATGGATTCCCTGAGATGATCCACAGTGACCAGGGTCCAAGCTTTGAAAGCGAGTTGATCGCTGAACTTCTACAGTTATCTGGTGTGCGAAAGTCCCATACTACTCCATACCACCCGATGGGAAATGGCAGCGTCGAACGTTTTAATCGAACGCTGGGCAATATGATCAGAGCTCTTCCCTCAGAATCAAAGCAAGACTGGCCCAGATGTTTACAAACTCTCACATTCATGTACAATTGCACTGCCCATGAGACAACAGGATATGCACCATTTTACCTGATGTTTGGAAGGGTGCCCCGTCTTCCAGTAGATATCCTGTTTGGAAACATCTTGACTGACCCTGATGTGACCGACTTTGGCAGGTATGTCACGAAGCTGTCTGAGGACCTTAAGGAAGCCATGCTAATTGCTCAAGAGCATGTGACAAAGGAACAGAACAGACAGGCAAGACTGTATAACAGGAAAGCGAAAGGACTGACAATTGAAATTGGAGACTGAGTGCTTGTGGCTAATAAGAAAGAGAGAGGAAAGAGAAAAGTTGCTGACCGATGGGAGTCTATTGTTTACACTGTGACTGAGCTGAATCCCCAAGCGCACACATATAAGATACAGGACACTGTCACAGGGCGTGAGCGGACTGTCCATCGTAATCTACTTATGCTGGTGAATTTTCTTCCTATTCAAGATGTGCCACAGTCTTCTCAGTCTGGTCTCTCAATGTCCTCCGTCCAGTCCTCTGTCTCTGTCCATTCCATAGCCTCAGGTCAAGCTACGTCAGAGCACACTCAGACTCAAGTGTCCGTTCAGCAGGATGAGACTCAATGTGGAGTTGATGATGTGCACAGTCTTGTGAGCGTCCCTGAACCTGAAAATTACTCAGATATCCTGCCTGCGTCTGAGGAGAGAACCAGAGAATGGGTCAGTCACCTGAACAACACCCCAAGTCAACAGTCTCCTGAAGGAGGTGCTAGGGAGCCTTCTACTGACTTTACTAACGACGTGTTGACTGACAAGGTCCCAGACTCACACTCTGAACTCTCTCACACCTCACTCACTGATGACACTGTTGATAGGGATGACACCTCGACTGTTAGTGGCCATCACACAGTTTTGTCTACAGTTACTTCTGACTCTGTAAGTGACGCTGCACATACTGTTGCACCCACTGAACTGCCTGAGTCTGCACCACACCGCACTACACGTCTGGGTCGTGTCGTTCGACCAGTTAACAGGCTCCAGAATGTTCAGACTTTATGCAGCGCTGTAGTTCAAGCTCTTAGGGCATAAGTCTCTTTGTTTTTTTTGTTTTTTTTGCAGATCTTTCTAATGTCCTTAGAAGTGCGGTACTAGGTGAACACTTATACCTACTTCTATGTGTATTGACAGTTTTTAGGCAAGTGTAGAATGTGTAAGGCATTCTATTACCGGTGGTTGGTTGGAGAGTTTTTGACGTCGCTCTCTGTCCACCACATCCTTAAAGGATACTTCTAGAGTCGGTCTTCTTGTGTGTAGTCCCATGACACCAGATGAATCATAGCTATAGTTTGCAAACATGTATATAATTTTGTCCAGAATTCAGTGAGGGTGGGTGTAACAGAGTTGAAAATGACCTCACTCAGATAAAGTGAATTCTCCCAAAATTTGTATTTTAACATGTTATTGTAATCCAATGCTTTTTGATGGTTTGTGTAAACCCCAGATGTTGTACCGCATTCACTAAGGTTAAATATGAGGCTGCGCGACTGTTTGTCTATTTACTTTCGCTTTGACACATTTTGGGCATTTGCGCTACCCGTACCTTAGAGCTAGACCATTTCCGCTGGAGGTAAGCAGGCTTTGGGAGCGCTCCGTGAATAATTTGATATTTTAATAAATGAACATGTTCTTCTTTGCAAACTATGGGTTGGATATAAATGTATATAAGTTGTACTAACTAATGCTCTCGAAAAGTAACGATAGAAAGTGATTTGTAAGTGTTTTAACCGAGTTAAAGTATAATTTTGGCGGCAACCACGCTGCGCTGTGCGTCATGGAGAGCATTGTTCTTATTTTGGTTTTTATGCTATTTTAGACTTGTATGCAGTCGCGTTGCAGCAGAAACCTCATGGATTGTTGTTTTATTTGTGAATGCAGGTACGTGGTTTATGTATAATGTAAATGTGTAAGAACTTGGTTATGAATATTGCAAGAGTCAAGAATTTCTATGTTAAAACTATACGATCACTCAGTGCGCTATGCCAGTGCTGTCTGTCCTTTTGTTTGGTTTGTTTTGTACTTTTGTTTACACGAAGATTAATGAGTTGTGCATTTTGATTTCCATGTAAGTTTAGTATGCTATGCAACGCATGAGGTTAGCCAGGAGAAACATTGTTTGCTAGCTCATGCACGAGAGAGCTAGACCATCTCCGCTGGAGACTTGTATGCAGTCACGTTGCAGCAGAAACGTCATGGATTGTTGTTTTATTTGTGAATGCAGGCAATAAAAGCCACTGTTAGGAACCCCTGGTCTGAATCTCTATCACGAACACCTGCACAAGTGAGGGTCGTTACACGCGCACACTTAAAACATCTGTCCCCCACCATACTTTACCAAAGGGGGGGGGGTTAACAGCCCACTTGATGTGAACACACGCATGAACTGGGTTCATTGTGTCATGACGTGCGCTGCAGCCGCACAGCGAGCCTGTATGAAATCAGCGCATTAAGCCATCGTCGTCCCAGCTGACTGCATTAGTACATATAGTATCTGTGGCGGCCATATCTTTACCCGTTCTGTAGCATCTGTAATACATATGACTTATCACAACGCTGGTGTTATGGCTCGCTCACCCCGCGCCGTGGCCCGCCCACCCCGCGCCGGCAGCCAATCGGCTCGTCAGGGCCGGGCTTAGTCATCAGGACTGGGCTTAAGTTTGGTGGCCTCCCACTTGCCTGTTGTCAGTTCGTGTTGTAACCTCCCCGCACCCGCGGTAGCGGCTATTCTCCTCCCACGGTCCTTTTCTCTACGAACTCATCCCAGCCCTTGGTTCATGTTTTTCCCTTGCAAAGTTTCCCCGTGGAAGTATCCTGCCGTGTTCCCGTTTGGATTACCCGCGAGTTTTTTTCCCCCTTGGACTTTCCGTTTTTTCCTTGTCGCTCATTGCCTTCCGATGTTTAACTATTTGTACGCGTAAGGAATAAAGTACGCCAGTTTTCGGCTAACCCCATCTCTGTCTGGTGTCGTGCGCTTGGGGCCTTCCACAAACCCTAACAGCTGGCTTTTAAACGGCACTGTGTGTGAGAGGTGTTCAGCACCACAGATGATACAGCACAGCAACCTGGACGACACGATGACAAACACCAGCAGTGGGGATTCATGGACACGGACGCAGTCACGTCACTCAATACGGTGGCATGGAAAATGTGCAGTCGCTCAGCTGTGAAGTGAAGATGAGGATGCAACAGAATGCAAGAGAAAAGACAGACAGACAGGAAGGACTAGAGGAAGAAAGTCTAAATCACGTAATAAGAGTGCAAAATTCAGTGTATTGCCAACCATCCATCATGTATGTGTTCTTGTTCTTACTTGACAAATTACAACAAATTGCGCCACTGTCTTTTACCAGCCGCTGTTGCACCTTTGAATTAAAGGGACATTTGTCATCTGCAGCCCTTTAACCTTTGGAGGAGAAGTGGTCTTCGTGTTCCGGGTACATCTCTCATGTTGTCTGGTTAACTTCTCTTCTGAGCCTGACAAGAGGCGGATACTGGTGCTGCCCCCTGTTTCATTCCAGCATACTACACCAGACTACTGTGTACTATACAGACATATATTGTATGTATGTATATGTATATTTACAGTATGTATACTGTACACTATACTGTATACATACTATACAGACTACAAGCCTATTAATCCTCTCAGGTCACTAAAGACCAGACCTACATCTTTTGATCCAAACCTAAATCTGGTGAACTGGTCTTCAGCCACCATGCTCCCGAGAAATGAAACAGTCTGCATACTACATGCTACATGCTACATGCGACATACTGCATGCTACATGCTACATACTACATCCTACATGCTACAACAGAGAAAACGTTCATATGCAACTTATTTGCAATTCCCAGAAAAGGTTGACTGCCACTGTACTGCGGTCTCCACAACACGTGGCTGACAGCGTTTGGTCACTATGACTGTGTGTCAACAACGTATCGAAAGTGTGTTACTGTAAATTTACAGATGGTTAAATTTAGGTATGGGTTTGGTTAAGGTCAGGGTGAGGATCACTGAGAAGTGTGGCTATTTACACTCACTGGCCACTTTATTAGGTACACCTTGCTAGTTCCGGGTTGGACCCCCTTTTGCCTTCAGAACTGCCTTAATCCTTCGTGGCATAGATTCAACAAGGTACTGGAAACATTCCTCAGAGAGTTTGGTCCATATTGACATGATAGCATCACGCAGTTGCTGCAGATTTGTCGGCATGCATATCCATGATGCGAATCTCCCGGTCCACCACATCCCAAAGGTGCTCTATTGGATTGAGATCTGGTGACTGTGGAGGCCATTTGAGTACAGTGAACTCATTGTCATGTTCAAGAAACCAGTCTGAGATGATTCGAGTTTTATGACTTGGCGCGTTATCCTGCTTGAAGTAGCCATCAGAAGATGGGAAAACTGTGGTCATAAAGGGATGGACATGGTCAGCAACAATACTCAGGTAGGCTGTGGCGTTGACACGATGCTCAATTGGTACTAAGGGGCCCAAAGTGTGCCAAGAAAATATCCCCCACACCATTACACCACCACCACCAGCCTGAACCGTTGATACAAGGCAGGATGGATCCATGTTTTCATGTTGTTGACGCCAAATTCTGACCCTACCATCCGAATGTCGAAGCAGAAATCGAGACTCATCAGACCAGGCAACGTTTTTCCAATCTTCTATTGTCCAATTTTGGTGAGCCTGTGCGAATTGTAGCCTCAGTTTCCTGTTCTTAGCTGACAGGAGTGGTACCCGGTGTGGTCTTCTGCTGCTGTAGCCCATCTACCTCAAGGTTCGACGTGTTGTGCGTTCAGAGATGCTCTTCTGCATACCTCGGTTGTAATGAGTGGTTATTTGAGTTACTGTTGCCTTTCTGTCAGCTCGAACCAGTCTGGCCATTCTCCTCTGACCTCTGGCATCAACAAGGCATTTTCGCCCACAGAATTGCCGCTCACTGGATATTTTCTCTTTTTCGGACCATTCTCTGTAAACCCTAGAGATGGTTGTGCGTGAAAATCCCAGTAGATCAGCAGTTTCTGAAATACTCAGACCAGCCCGTCTGGCACCAACAACCATGCCACGTTCAAAGTCACTTAAATCACCTTTCTTCCCCATTCTGATGCTCGGTTTGAACTGCAGCAGATCGTGTTGACCATGTCTACATGCTTAAATGCATTGAGTTGCTGCCATGTGATTGGCTGATTAGAAATTTGCGTTAACGAGCAGTTGGACAGGTGTGCCTAATAAAGTGGCCGGTGAGTGTATTTATTCATTCATTGTGTCTCCACGGTGATGCTGGTTACGTGGTTCAGGTCCTGGGCTGTTCCGGTGGCGTCTGGACACTGCTTGGCATCCTGCTCATCATAGTCTTCATATATTCTATAAGTCCATTATAATTCTGTTATCCTCTTTCAGTGTTGTACTGTGTAAATTGCGTAAACACAACATCCATTACACGTTGTCCATCTTGGGAGAGAGATCCCTCCTCTGGTGCTCTCCCTGAGGTTTCTTCCTGTTTTTCCTCCCTGTTAAAGGGGTTTTTAGGGAGTTGTTCCTTATCCGATGCGAGGGTCTAAGGACAGGGTGTTGTGTTGCTGTAAAGCCCCCTGAGGCAAATTTGTAATTTGTAATAATGGGCTAAATAAATAAAATTGACTTGACTTGAGGATCTGGGGGATCGATGGGTAATCACCCGCGTTCGCTGGGTGTGTTTTGGGGAGTGTGTTTTGGTTTCCTCCAGTAAGCCTTTGTCTGCTATTGGTCAACAATGCTGCAGGTTTCGCTGCATTTCTGTGTCATGTGGGCCCTTCGTTTCTGGTTTAGCATCTTTGAACAAACACAAACGGCTGTGACCAGATGAACATCCGTTGTTTAGCTGTACTGGGGTTAGCTTTAGCGTTGGCATTAGCATTAGCACGGAGTTCCGTTGATATTGCACATGCCTCTAAAGTCAAATCATATAGTACTGTAACGACCACGGATGAGTAGACCCGCTAGCCCTTGGCTAAAGGGTCGGACCCTTTAGTCGACTGGCTAACGTAGTCGCCCGTGGTGCGGGAGACCGGGGTTCGCGTCCCGGCTGCGGCGGTTCCCGGCTGCCCCCCTGAATTCGCTACATTGGTGTCAGAAGTGGGATGGTGAGACCGTGAGGCCATCGAAAGTGCATGCGCCCAGAGGCGTGAGGGAGCAGATGTGCTGAAGCGTGGGGACGCGCTTCCCGGGTGGGTAGTGTAGTGACTAGACCCGCTAGCCCTTTGCTAACGGGTCGGACCCTTTAGTTGACTGGTTAGCGCAGTCACCCGTGGTGCGGGCGACCCGGGTTCGCTTCCCGGCTTCCCCTGAATTCGCTACATTGGTGTCAGAGGTGGGATGGTGAGACCTGAGGCGATCGGAAGCGCGTTCGCCAAGAGGTGTGAGGGAGCTGGTATGCTGACGCGGTTCCCAAAGGAAGGGGGGGGTGTATAGTGTAACGACCACGGGTGAGTAGACTCGCTAGCCCTTGGCTAACGGGTCGGAACTTTTAGTCGTCTGGTCAACGTAGTCGCCCGTGGTGCGGGAGATCAGGGTTCCCGTCCCGGTTGCGGCGGTTCCCGGCTGCCCCTCGAATTCGCTACCGTACTTAACCTTTCAAACCTTGTGTACAGCATCTAATCCACGTGGAAGAAGGTTCGCATTCAACGTAGTGTAACGTGCATGGATAAGTAGACACGTTGGTCCTTGACAAACGGGTCGGACCCTTTCGTCGACTGGTTAACGTTGTCGCTTGTGGAGCGGGAGACACGGGTTCGCGTCCCGGCTGTGGCGACGGTCTCCCGGACTGCCCCCCGAATTCGCTACAGCACTGTATCTTATGAGACACAAATCAGTTGTACACGAACGTCTCATCTGTGAGACGGGGTTCATTTCCTCTGTAACCGTAGGTGTCCATATTTCTGCCTGTGCAGAATCCAGAGCGGCCAGTGAAGCAGACACATGTCATCCCCGAGGATGCGAGCCACACAACCTCACGACGCAGAGCTAGTCCATCTCCCTCACACGGACCTGTCTCCCCGACCGCTGAGTAAATCAGGACTAAACGCCGTAATTACTCCGGCTGAACAAAACCGCCTAATAATGGACACATCAATACCGGCCCGGGGCTAAAGGGGGACGCGCTGGCACCGATGCATCTCTCTTTACTAGACGTGCAGTCACGGAGACACACCGCTTGTGCAGACGCCGCGTCTCCGGTGGGGACACGGGGGGACGGGATGGACACCAGCCGGGTAACTTCTCATCTTTAACTCTCCCTCGGCGGGGGGATTTGGCGGGAAGCGCCCCCCTCCCTCCCTCTCCCCCGACTTCTGTGCGCGGATATAAAAACGTCCAGGCAGCTCCGTTTAATGAGACAGGAGTGGCTCCAGCGAGCCAGTCAGAGAGCAGGACAGGTGTCACATGACGGGCACGTGCGGTAGATAGCCCATCTCATAAAGCGCAGACGTGCAGATGAGGAGCAATATCATCACGCTTATGAGAAAGTAATGATTCCCTTTCAGAATTTATGAGCGTCCTGGAGAGGGGAAAAAAAGGAGGTTTATGAGAATTATATCAGCACCAAGGAAGAAAAGAGAAAACACCCTCTAATTTCCCTCCCTCTCTCCCCCCTGAGGGGATAAAAAACAGCTCTATAATATCAGGCATAAAAGTCAATCTTGTGGACGAGGGAATAGGACAATTAGTGGCGGGGAAGGAGATGAAACAAAGAAATCAAGAGTCGATCAATACGCTGGATCATCTCCTGCTCCATAACCACCAATCAAAACCAGCCGCCTCGGCAGAGAGCAGGTGTTGCTGAGATCCCTGAACCCCAGCCTAACCCGTCCACATTCAGGAGGCCAGCTCTCATACCGGGAGGCCTCAGCGAGGCCTCCCTACCCGGAAACCTTTCATTTTAACTGCTGGAAATAATGAAACAACATTCATCCTGTTGGGGGGGGGGGGGGTCCGAGGTTGATATTCATCCAGTTGTCCGGGCGGTCTCCTTTACTGAACCCACCAGCGGCGGCTGGTGCTAATCTTTTTTTTGGGGGGGGGCGCAATTGACCTTGGCGCATCACACATGACAGCTGCTTTAATGTCCACACAGTCACCGAGATATTAAGAAGGACCATGTGGCCTACAGGTTTTATCAGGGTTGGTACCCCTGGTAAACCCTGTAGGCTACATTCAATCCATCCATTACCCCGAACTGCTTACCCCGCTCTCAGGGATGCTGGAGCCGCCTATCCCAGCAGTCACTGCGCGGCAGGCAGGGAGACACCCTGGACAGGCCACCAGGCCATAAAATAGGGCCCACACACACACACACACACACACACACACACGCACACGCACGCACGCACACACACACACACACCACACACACACACAAACACACACTCATAACTAGGGACAATTTAGTATGGCCGATTCACCTGACCTACATGTAACGACCCTCACTTGTGCAGGTGTTCGTGATAGAGATTCAGACCAGGGGTTCCTAACAGTGGCTTTTATTGCCTGCATTCACAAATAAAACAACAATCCATGAGATTTCTGCTGCAACGCGACTGCATGCAAGTCTCCAGCGGAAATGGTCTAGCTCTCTCGTGCATGAGCTAGCAAACAATGTTTCTCCTGGCTAACCTCGTGCGTTGCATAGCATGCTAAACTTACATGGAAATCAAAATGCACAAGTCATTAATCTTCGTGTAAACAAAAGTACAGAACAAACCAAACAAAAGGACAGACAGCACTGGCATAGCGCACTGAGTGATCGTATAGTTTTAACATAGAAATTCTTGACTCTTGCAATATTCATAACCAAGTTCTTACACATTTACATTATACATAAACCACGTACCTGCATTCACAAATAAAACAACAATCCATGAGGTTTCTGCTGCAACGCGACTGCATACAAGTCTAAAATAGCATAAAAACCAAAATAAGAACAATGCTCTCCATGACGCACAGCGCAGCGTGGTTGCCGCCAAAATTATACTTTAACTCGGTTAAAACACTTACAAATCACTTTCTATCGTTACTTTTCGAGAGCATTAGTTAGTACAACTTATATACATTTATATCCAACCCATAGTTTGCAAAGAAAAACATGTTCATTTATTAAAATATCAAATTATTCACGGAGCGCTCCCAAAGCCTGCTTACCTCCAGCGGAAATGGTCTAGCTCTAAGGTACGGGTAGCGCAAATGCCCAAAATGTGTCAAAGCGAAAGTAAATAGACAAACAGTCGCGCAGCCTCATATTTAACCTTAGTGAATGGGGTACAACATCTGGGGTTTACACAAACCATCAAAAAGCATTGGATTACAATAACATGTTAAAATACAAATTTTGGGAGAATTCACTTTATCTGAGTGAGGTCATTTTCAACTCTGTTACACGCGCGCGTCTTCTCCTGGATCTCCACCTTGTCGTGGTGGAAAAGCTTGCGTGTACCAATGATCCCAAGAGCTATGCCGTCCGGAGCTTGGCTCCTGGTAGGGTCACCCAAGGCGGATAGGTCAAGCGAGGAGGTTCCAGACGAACAAAGACCTCAACGGCGGAACTGGTGGAAGATGTCTCCAGGTCACGAGGCAGTGAAGGCGGATGAAGGCTGCAACAGAGGGTGGTCCCCAATCGTCTTGGTCCTCCATGCCATTGGACTCTGGCCACCCCCTGCCAAGGACCGTGTGGTGGCTGCAGGGGCATCAGCCACTCCACGTAAAAAGATGTCACGCACAGACGTCTCCCCATTATGCAGGTCCAGGATCGACCTCTACACCCACTGCCAGAGGGACCCAGAGGGACCCAGAGGGAGGACGGTCATACTCGACCCCGAGTGACCGCCGATGATGATGATGATGATGATGACATGGGCGGTTTGTTCTTAAGGGCGATCGGGCGACGCACCACCAAAGGGGCAAAAGGAGGGCATTTTTTTCTTCTATCATATTCTACCAGTGTTAGTAGTCGTCACTGTTCTAGACAGTTTGACCTGCCTCTGTATGTCATTGTCCAATCAGCGTAAGGCCGTGCTCCATGGAGTACCGACCCTTTTGGTCGATTTCAGTCAGGTTGAAGATCGCCCAGATTGCTCTGATAGACTCTCATGTAAATTTAAAAAAAGAACAGAACGATTTTAAATCGCAGCCTCTACAATGCACTACTTGTTTGCAGTCAAGTGATTCTGGTGGCGCGCGAGATTCAGATGGAGGACAGGTAGTGGATAGCAGAATGGGCGAGACGGAGCTGGTTTAGCCTCAACTGTGCTGGTTTAGACGATATTATGAGAGAAAGGTGTAAACAGGAAGTAAGACATATTGGACATGATCTTATGTGATGAAGAGGGATTTGTTTTGACGAAGTGGTCACTGCACACACGCGCGTTATCCGACTCCGCTCCTCCCGACCGCAGTCGACGGTTCGCGAGCCATTTTTTCCCCCCATGAACAACAACTGTTGGTACTCAATAAAAACTCCTTGTGGTTTCTCACTTAACGACACCGAACACAGACATTTCGAAAGTTTGTGATCGCGCTTCCGGTGTAGAAAATCACTTCCTGCCCTCCATCTGTAGTTCGTGACGTCATACGCAAACAACCTATCCTTATGGGTTCCGATTCATCCTAGGGGGGGAAAAATGATTGGCTTCTGGGAGGGCGTGTACTAACGTGCTTACGTCACACGTAACTTTGCTTCAAAACGCACGCGAGACACCACCGCTTACTTTAACTGAGCACCGCCCACCGTAACCGACACGAAGAAGGCGACGACATACGATCACATCACCGTAGCGACAGGTATTTATCACACCCGTTGAGTTATTAAATATTGTTTGATTTTGAAGTAATAGTGAAGATCTATGGAGCAGTTTGGGAAGGAGCCGTCCTCCTTTCTCGATTGAAAAGCAGAGCTGCGTCGCGGCTTTATGGCCGACGCGGCCATTTTTTTACCCGCTCACTCAAACGCCCCAGCATTCTTGACCAGCTTGTCGCACGAAGGCTGCCAAGAGCTTCCTCCACAAGATGGCGCTTCAACAGGAGAATCGCCAACACCGTGTAGGAGAACTCTAGATGACCTCATACAGTGTTCCGAATCCGTCAGGACATCCGGTTCGTTTGACAACGCCACGCTGAGGGAGGCATCTGGCTTTCTGAGGATGCTGCAGGAGGATGACTTCCGGTTCTTTCTGCAGTTATTTCATCAAATCCTGCCTCCCGTTGACCTGCTGTACCAGCAGCTGCAGAAGAAGAACATTGATGCAGTCTTCATCAGACGTGCCCTCCAGAGCTTCACCAGCAGTGTGCAGGCCATAAGGTAAGATTCAATAATATTCTTCAACCCTTCTCAATGCAGAACCTTGCCATAACGAAACGTATACGTGAAGTAAAGCTGTATTAGTGTTGGAAATCAGCATTTTCTTCTCATTTCTGAATGCTATCAGGCCCTCATATTTTTATACAAGTGGCCAGAGGATGGGTGTTCATTTTTACAAATCTATGCAAATTGCCGTGTTTCCCCTTTTACAAATTTTATGCGTCACTTTCTTCATTAGTCTTCATCAAAAGCTGTTGGTGTGAATTAGGCTGTGGTGCATGTCTTCTCAATTTCAGCCATGAGGCCTTTGAAAAAAGCCGTGAATGTGTTCTAGCAGAATAGCTTATACCTGGTATGAGCTAGTAGCACCTCATCGTTCTGGTTTGGTCTTTGTGAAATGTGTAAAGCCAAGATGCTCTGACAACACTAGGTCAAGCCTCACTGTTTCTCTCTTTTGGGATGTCCTTATTCTGCTATTGTTACAGTAAATAGCCCCCTGGTGGTATGCTTTACAAATAACAGAAATTGTAAGATGTGAAGATTCACTTCACTTTTCTATTTTATATTCCACTTCACTACTCTATTTTGTATTCTATCCTATTGCTATTGCCATTCTGTTACTATTTATAGTTCATTGTTGAATGTGTGCACTTCCATTTGCACTTAAAGATAATTAATCTGCACAAAATCTTCAAAATGTTCAGGCAATCTGTTCAAATAGCCTGACTTGGTGTTTACTGTGTTTCTGTAAATACAGATTATTGTTTGTGCAACGCTGAGGAATTTGAATATACTACCCCTTTATTACTTGCATTTTTTATAAACTATTGTGTACTTGCAGTTTATTTATGTTGTTTGTTTTCATGTTTACAATCACACCATACCATTGTCACTTTTCATAGGTGACAGTTATATGAATGTTCACTCCATGCAATTTACTAGAACTAGATACTAGATATTTTCTATCTGATAACTTAGTTATTGTGCCAGTGCTTTTGTAAGCCGTTCGTAATGAAAAAAAACCCCACAAAAACAAAAAACAATACTTTCAAAAACTGTAAATACATACAATGTTTTTGACTTACATTCCCCTTCTTTATTAATGTAAAGCAGATCTCTCCCTCCATGTTCAAAGGTATTGAAGGTATACTGACTGATGACAGTTTATCTGTTGAGGACCATAGTGGATTAATCATATTCATTGTAGAGCCAAGATGTTTTTTATTTATGATGACTCCTGGATGTAACTTTCCAAAAATAGGCCTAGCATATAGTATGTAGCTTATCTAGCTAAAGGGAAAATCTTTGTGCCGTGTTTAGCCATCTAGTGGTTACATGTGGTATTGCTATTTGAGTTGACCAGAAAAGAAAAAAAAACAAATTGTGACAATTTTCTAGCTACCTATTAATTTACCCATTGAACGGGTCACCCTAGTCATCATTGCAACAATTGCCCCTCTGAGAAATTTGTCAGGAGCCGCCACTGGATGATGATGATGGTGATTGTGGTGGTGGTGGTGTGTGTGTGTTACTTCTCCTGGATCGCCACCTTGTTGTGGCGCAGAAGCTTGAGGGTACCAATGATCCCAAGAGCTATGCTGTCCGGAGCTTGGCTCCTGGTAGGGTCACCCAAGGCGGATAGGTCAAGGGGGGAGGTTCAAGATGAAGCGCGATCCAACGAAGACCTCAACGGCGGAACTGGTGGAAGATGTCTCCAGGGCACAACGGCAGTGGAGGCGGGTGAAGGCTGCAACAGAGGGTGGTCCCCAATCGTCTTGGTTCTCTGCGCCATTGGACTCTGGCCACCCCCTGCCAAGGACCGTGTGGTGGCTGCAGGCGCATCAGCCACTCCACGTAAGAAGATGTCACGCGCTGGCGTCCTCCCATTATGCGGCTCCAGGATCGGCCTCTACACCCACCTGAGGACCCAGAGGGACCCGGAGGGAGGACGGTCATACTCGGCCCCGAGTGACCGCTGATGATGACGACGACGATGATGATGTTTTTTCCATGATGTCTGCGGCGGCCCGGTTTCTAAGCTTGCCACTCGCCGCCCCCCTCTCAGTCTCAGCCAAGCTGAATTAAAGGCGTGCGGCAGCCAGCGCAGCCCTGTAATTTCAGCGTGGAGGTGTCATGTTTAGTTCCGCTCCCTGTAATGGAGAGCTCTTCTTTTCATTACCCCTGCTTTTAAATGGGCCACGGCGTGGCAACATGTGGCAGTGATCAATTTGAATGTCATTAACACGGGTGGCTTTAAGGTCTGCCCTTCATTCTCTCCATCCCCTAACGCCGCAGTAATTGAATCAAGGAAACGGGCGGCGTTCAGAAACTCCTGGTCAAGCAAACAAAGGAGATTATTAACATTGTGGACGAGATCGTATTTACAGGAGAGGGAACTGTGCCATTTACAAAGCAATTTGCCGCCGTGATGATGCGAGAATGAATCGATGGGAATTCGCTGTTAATTTGCGTCAGGCAATGGGGAGTGTGACAGGAGGGATGTCGGGGTGGGATTGCTGGAGTATTGCGCGTCCACTGGCGAGCTTTGAATGACTGGAGACACCGTTGTGCTGTTTTAGTATGCTGTTTGATGCCGGCGCTTGCAGCGCACCGATAATCAACGTTCAAAACGGAGTTTATCTTCTGCTAACCTGGAGACGAAGCGTGCTGGAGCTGCAGCAGCAGCGGCTCCTTAATGACTGGATGTGTATGTGTGTTTTGGTGCAGATGTGTCTGCACTCGTGTAGTACATGCGGTAGTGGAGGGGCAATACATGTAACGTGCGTGGATAAGTAGACACGTTGGTCCTTGACTAACGGGTCGGACCCTTTAGTCGACTGGTTAACGTTGTCGCTTGCGGAGTGGGAAGCGCGGGTTCGCGTCCCGGCTATGGCGATTCCCGGACTGTCTCCCGAATTCGTTACATACATTTACATAGGCACCCCCCCTCCCCCTTTTTCTCCCGTATTGCATTGTAACGATCATGAATGGGTAGACTCGCTAGCCGGGTGGCTAACGGGTCGGACCCTTTAGTTGACTGATTAACACGGGCGACCCGGGTTCGCGTCCTGGCTGCGGGGGTTCCCGGCTGCCCCCTGAATTCGCTGCAGTATTTGGGCCAATTACCCCACTCTTCCGAGCCGTCCCGGTCTCTGCTCCACCCCCTCTGCCGATCCGGGGAGGGCTGTAGACTACCACGTGCCTCCTCCTATACACGTGGAGTCGCCAGCCGCTTCTTTTCACCTGACAGTGAGGAGTTTCACCAGGGGGACGTAGCGCGTGAGAGGATCACGCTATTCCCCCCTCCCCCCCCGAACAGGCGCCCCAACCGACCAGAGGAGGCGCTAGTGCAGAGACCAGGACACACACCCACATCCGGCTTCCCACCCGCAGAAACGGCCAATTGTGTCTGTAGGGATGCGCGACCATGCCGGAGGTAACACGGGGACTCGAACCGGTGATCCCCGTGTTGGTAGTCACCCGGGCGCCCCCATGTCGACGTAGGCTTGAAGCGCCAAGATGTCTTGGGGTGGTAAAATTCACGTGGGCAGCTCAGCCCATTTGTTTCCCGAGGAAAACAACAGAAGAAGAAAAGCGACGCGGTTCCTCCACATGTCTTGATCCCTCGGGTCCTCCGTTTGCGAGCAGTGACGTCTGGTAGGTGTCTTTCCCTGTTTGCTGTACGTTTTATTCCACCAAGCCCCCACCCCGACGTGACACCTCCAACCTTCTCACCAAAGTAAAAGACGAGAAGATTACAAATAACCTGATTGCATGTTTCCTGTTTCTTGGACCCCCCCCCTCCGCCCCCCTCCTCGCAATGCTCAGAAATGAGGGGGGGGGGGAATCATCAGCTCTGTGATTTCCCTGTTTACGTCGTTGTCTGCAATATCTGGCTCGTCACAAGCGCTCTGTGTCTCCACCAGTCTAATTTCATATGTCACTCTCGCGCCGTACTGGGGTGCATCGCGCACACGCGCGCACATTAGAATTCCGAGCAGACGTGACAGTTTGGCCAGCTCCTTCTCCAGCGTAGCATAGAGAGGCCTATCACACACCTCAGCAACGCGTAACCAATAACCGAAAAACGCATGACTGAAAAAATGAAAAGAGATAGAAGCGGATTAAGTGCACTGGATGAGACAAAAGAAGAGGAGGAGGAGGAGGAGGAGGAGGAGGAGGAGGAGAAGGAGGGAGGTTTGCTGGATGGAGAGGCGAGCAAATAACCAAAGAAAAAAAACGACATGAGAGTGATAGAGGCAGAAAATGAAAAAGAAAGTGAGGGAGATGAGAGAAAGAGTCGAACGAGTGAGTTGAAGAGAGGAGGGAGGGAGAGAGAGAGTGAGCGGGGGAGAGAGATAGAGGAGGGAAGAGGAGATAGAGTCAGAGCGAGAGGGTAAGGAGGATTGAGAGAGAGAGAGAGAGAGAGAGAGAGAGAGAGAGAGAGAGAGAGAGAGAGAGAGAGCTGGTAGTGCTTAAGTAAGAGGAGGGGAGCTGGGATGGAGACCCTCACTAGCTAGGTGGCATTAGCCGGGAAAGCCTCTCTACTTGTGGCAGATAAGAGATGGCCCTGGCCAATGATGTGGAATGGTTCTGATTGGCTGAGCCTGATCCCCTCGGCAGAGCGCACCAAGCTCTTCCCCCAAAGCGCTGCGCTCATAGAGGGGAGATGGTGATTTAGACCCGCCGCGCTGCCACAACACTCTTCTTCCAGACTTCACTCCTGCAACCATGACAACTGAACACTCGCGTGACCCTGACCCCGCCACAGAAGCAACACGGACAGCTGTTTTTCACCGCTCACCACTTCAGCCACTGGAGATTTTAAGGTTTTCACTTACGGAGGTGCAGCTCCTGGGTTTAGTTCCTTCCTTTCACTTTTGTAGTGTTGGGGTTTTTTTAAAAATAAAGAAATAGCTTTGAAATATAGCGCGAGTCCAGTCACCTTCACTTACATTGTGAGCATCATTAGCTTATTTTGGGCAGCAGTGGCTCAGGAGGTAGAGCAGACCCTCCTAGGCTCCTCCTTTGCAAAAATGTTGAGGTGTTCCTGGGTAAGACCCCTCACCCCTACCTGCTCCTGATGGTATCTTGCATGGTGGACACGGGTATCTGTCTGTGTGTGTGTGCGTGCATGGGCGGGTGAATGTGAGGCATTGAGTGGCTGCTGCAGCTAGAAAACAGCTCTATAAAATGCAGTCCATTCAGCTTAGTAGGTGGCTAAGCGACGGGGTATGGGTCCAGGATGGTAGGACCCATGGCTTCCGCAATAAATCCCCCAAAAGGAGATGCATGTCATGGCAGCTATGCCTTTTCTTACATCCAGGGGGAGAAGGCACAAACTAATCAACCTCCTCCGAACTGTCCACATCATATGAGAGCATCAGAGATGTTGAGACCCATGTGATATAGGACACACACGCGAGGTCCAGCGTGTTGGACCAATAGACCAACTAAGTGATGGCCGACTAAACTCTAGACTCGTGAGAAGTTTGGATGGGATGTTCTACTACAATATGGACACTTTCAGTGTAACCACCATCCCTATCTTTTATACATGGACACCACCATCATTGTCCTCCACATCTACACCCCATTACATCATTTATAATGGACACCTCCATCACTGTCCTCTACAGCTACATCCCTTCATATCTTTTATATATGGACACCTCCATCACTGTCCTCTACATCTACACCCCTTCATATCCTTTCTATATGGACACCTCCATCACAATCCTCTACATCTACACCTCTATATCATTTATAATGGACACCTCCATCACTGTCCTCTACATCTACACCCCTTTATATCATTTATAATGGACACCTCCATCACTGTCCTCCACATCTACACCCCTTTATATCATTTATAATGGACACCTCCATCACTGTCCTCTGCATCTACACCCCTTTATATCCTTTATACATGGACACCTCCATCACTGTCTTCTTGAGGTGAATGATTTGCCAGTCCCGATGTATCGCCAATATCCCCAATGTTGATAAAGGTGTTCTGTTTGCTTGGCATGCCATATTGCTTTAGTAACAACAACTTTGTTTCTCCTTCAAATCTAAAAGTCCATGCGCTAACTTGTCACAATAGTGACACCCTGGTCAAAATGTGTAACTGCAGTCTTATGCTGCAGTTGCACTTTGATGACGTCAGACAACAACAAGCGTGCATGGTCGTCGTCGTTGGCATCTCTCATGTCCGAGGATACATTCCAAGAGATTAAGGTGTGTGCTTGAAACGAAGATGGCTCGACCGGGGGTAAAGCACGGTCCTCGAAAAACTCTCGGAGCCATTCGCTAAAGCCTTGATTAAAGTGGTGATCAGGTCGCGACGCTGCTCCACACTGCTTGGCCTGGGAGGATCTAGTTCCATGGCAACAAGAGTGAAGACGATGGGATCCGCCCACAGGTTGCGCCCAAGTGATGGTCGGATTGGGAGTCCGGACTGCCCACTTAGACATTTACGGGCCAGGGATGTGTGGGATTTGTATAACCTCCAGTCCGCGGTCCCGTTAGGCTTTAGCCAGCTGAGTGCTGCCCAGGTTACGCCAACTCCACAAGTGAAGTCCGGTCAATACCGCGAGGAGGGGCCTATCCGGGTTTTGTCCCGCGTGCAGGAATCGGTAGCCTGACCCTTTCAGCCTACATCCCAAGACGCTTCAGCAACCCAAAGCATGGTAGATCAACATAAACACATGGAAACAGTAATAACGTGTTTAACATTTTTAAATATGTGTGATCTGTGTTCTTTATAAACTACATCAAAAAAGAAGAAGATGAAATTTCAAATTACCGGACAACCTAGCATTGGCGTCCACCAGGCCCCTGGCATCTACCAAGGGTAACACAGGATGTTGAATTTACCACCAATAGACTAGGCAACAGTGAAGGGTCTCAAATAAAGTTGAATGTGTTGTTGTGTCTCGAACAGCCAGATTCCAACATTAATAACACTTGACGTTTATATTTTACCATAAAAAGTTATGAAATGAAGCTTTAACACCACCAGCCTGATTCCTCTGTGCTTGATGGTAAAGACATAAAATGTTGTTCCCCACACCTCTTCACAGGAAAGGCCTACCACACAGTTCTGACTAAAGTACAAGTTGGATATTTGTCTTAAATGCTGTTTGCATCTGAATGTTACGGAGTTTAGCTTTAAGGGGACATTCAGCAAAAAGGTATTTTTATTCACATAGTAAATCACAATAGTCAATACCATACAACTACGCTGAAGATATGTACAGGGAGTTGATTTATTGCCCATCTTTTAAGTCACATTAGAATTATTTTATTTTATGAAGGACATTTAAACCATTTCTGAACTTCTTCACAATTCAGGCACTCAAACGTTTTGCGGTTGTTACGCGTGTATTATTTATAGTCAATACGCTGTGTCCGAAATCACTCACTTCGCCATTTCGTAGTGCTGTCCGACTGTATAATGGGAATTAGTATACCCTATCCACCCTATCCACGAGTTTCCTGGGGGGAGGGGTCACTGCGGAAACGATTATGGGTAACACTTCCGGTGTTCGGCGGAAGCAGTATCACAGACCGGCGGCAGATTTGGCGGAAGAAGTTAACTATTGCTGTTCGTGTTTAAAAAAAAGACGATAAAAGTTGCTAACCTGCATATAAAAAGCGGTTACGGAGCTCGGGGACGACACGTGGTTGTACATACAACCAGACGAAACTTAATGAGTGGCCTAAACGGGAGTGCTTTGATCATACACCTAAAACTAAATCAGACTCTTCCTGTCACAAGACCACGAGGCAGAAAGGAGTTGGTTAAAGAAGTTAAACTTAAAAAAGCCCCCTCAGACTCTTTATGTCTGCTCGTTTCACTTTGTTGATAAGGAGCCAAAGCTGGGTATGCCTTACCCAACACTTTTCTTCTGGGTTGCGAGAGGCCACCTGAGAAGAAGAGACGCTGACTCATCAGGACTCATCGTGTCTCAACAACAGGTAAGTTAATGTGATGGAATATGACGCATTGCTGTAGATTAAAGTAACAAACAGTATATAAAGTAGTTCAACCGAGCTCCACTTTAAACATCTACAGCAGTAAAATGCAACATAGGAGTAGGGAGTACTGAATGAATGACTGTTTTCGGACACGGCCTATAATTTCTCCGTCTTCTGGCTTGTTCCCCGTTTCTGTGGATTTTATAGTTCCATCGGTACTGGGGGCACAGCACCAATGGCGGCCGTTGTTAACCCGGGCCTCGACCTGTATGGTCTTGTCAATCCGCGTACTGATTTGGCAACATTTTACGTCGGATGCCCTTCCTCATACAACCACCAACCCTATGGATGGGGGTACACGTAAAACGCTGGACGCCATCCCAGCATTCATGGCCTTGCTCCCATGGCTGTCGCCAGAGTCTGTAATACTACTTACTAGTGCTGTACTTCTAAAACGAATTTACCCATTTACACACTTGTGTAGAATAATAAAAATAACAGGACGGCCGGAGATAAACTGATGCAACTTTATTAGCTTCATGCGACGCAAGCGACAACTCCCAGCAAGGACCCCTGGGCTCTACTACATGGTTGATCCAACGGGGTGTAGGCACGGAAGTAGCGGTGATTGGCTGTTGCGTCGTCCAATAGACAGCGCGAAACCTCGAAGCGCACAGACTGCCAGACCGACAGACAGCAATAGTTGGGGCGAATTAAGTTAACGTTAGTTAGCTAGCGATAGCAATAGCGGTAGGGTTAGGGTTACAGTACGATCTGGCAATGTTAAGGTCAGTTGTAAGCTAGCTAGCTAAATGTTTCAGTGCACTTCGAGGTTCCGCACTGTCTATTGGCCGACGCAACAGCCAATCACGGCTACTTCCGTGCCTACGCCCCGTTGGCTCTAGCATCAACCCTACCATATACAGGCAATAGGTGTCCATACAGATGCCTGACGTAAATACCAGTAGTTAATTCAATAGAGTTCAGTATATCATCTTATACGAATATTACAATATTTGTCAGCTCACAAATAACTGATGCAACCGTCATATAAACCGCCAGTCAGCTAATTCATTTAACTTTCAAACCGAGTAACTCACTGCAGACACGGTATCGTAACCCATGCGGTAATGTTATTTCTCACTTAACAGATTATTCATACTTACAAGTTAATCAATGTTTTGCCGCAAGCTCATGTGCAATCTCTTCCAGACATCTTGTCACGCCTGGTGAGTGACAAGATGTCTGTTTGTAAACGGTTTAAGACATGAACTAGGTATGAACAGAGGAGAGGGAGCATGCACGGGGCCTCCCGCCATGCACAAACCCATGGCGTGGTTCGTTGGATATGTCTCTTTGGCTGACCAACGGGTGTTCGGCTGTAAGTTATTTAACCACGACATCGTGCTGCATTTAGGTGAAAATGAACCGTTACTTCACAAATTATGTTTAATGTGTTTAAAAGTGCAGATCATAGTTTTGCTTGGTTGGATTTGCAGAACTCGCCTCAGTAAATGATGTAATACCACGGTCCGCGGTGGCGTAGCGGTCTAAGCATCGGCTTGGTGTCGATGCAGTTGCCCACTGGGGACTGGGGTTCGCGCCCCGGTCTCGTCAGATCCGACTATGGCCGGGCTCGATGAAGCGGCAATCATTGGCAACGCTGTCTTCGGGAGGGGGGCGGAGTCGGCTTGTGTTCGTCATATGAATGCGTCTCTGTGTGTGTCGGAAAAACAGTGGTTCGGCCTGGATTCGCCTTGTCACGAAAGTGGGGAGGCGCTTTCCTTCGAGACTGCCGGCCGGAGAGATGCAGTTGGCGAACGCATGCAATACGAGGGTGGGTGTTTGAATTAAAATAGGGATCAATTGGCCACTAAATTGGGAGAAAAAAGGGGAAAAAATCAGAAATAAATTTTTAAAAAAATGATGTAATACCAAAAAGGGAGCTAGTAATAAGTTGAATGCATTGATTATGGTGGGTGGAAAATGAGATTAGGGAATAATAAGTAACTTTTACATGAATGTCAACAAGCAAGAGTGAGAATTTCACCGACAAGACTTATCAGCAGATAGTGTGTTTCTGACACACACTTTAACAGACATATTAACAGCAATATCAACCAGTCTATCTTCATTAAGTCTTCTATATCTGCGTGTTTGCAAGTGTGCGCGTTGTGTGTACACTGACATGTGCGTAGGTGTTTGCTAATATGTTTGCACATGAACAGCCGTGTGTGTCCTATAGGCCTGTGTAGCGTGTACAAAACTGAATTACATGGAAATAGCTGAGGAAATCCAGAAACTGGAGCAAGGAAAATAATCACAGGAACAAAACAGAGCATGAAAACCCTTCATATGTATCCTCTTTTGGTTCGGCTGTGTGTTGCTTTGTCCTTCCTGCTGGGTTGTTTCTGTGTATATATTGTGTCAGCTCCTTTGTCTCCAACACTGTTTGATTTCATGACGTCATTCTACTGGATCAGGAATCAGGAACACTTTATTTGTGCGTGCATGAAATGAAATGACAAGTAGAAGAAATATTGTTTCCTCCAGCTCACAGCAGTGCAACACAAAGAAAAAAACACATATCCAAGAACTACAAGAACAAATGTATCCAAACTAACACGTATAGCCAAACTACAAAAAAATCGTTGTCTAAGGGAACGAATGGCAGCCAGGGTGACTATTGGAACTGCCCGTCTGCATGGACTAGCAGTTAGCTAAGCCTGCCCTGCTTCCGCATCCTGTCAGACCGCCCTCAGTGTTTCCTTTTCGGCCGCAGCTCCGGGCAGCGGCCATGGTCCTTGGGGCCATCGGACGCAGCAGACCAAGGTCCCTCAGCCGATCCAACGCCAGGTCTTCCAGCCAGACACCTTCGACAAACCACCTGCCGCTGCCAGACCGCCCTCGGTGTTATTGGAACTGCCAGTCTGCATGGGCTAGCAGTTAGCTTAGCCTGCCCTGCTTCTGTGTCCTGTCAGACCGCCCGCAGTGTTACCTCCTCGGGTGCAGCTCCGGGCAGGGCCGTGGTCCCTGAGCCCACAGGAAGCAGCAGACCAAGCTCTTCCAGCAGCTCCAGCGCCAAGCTCTCCCAGCCATCAAATGAAGACAAAACATGAGACGCAGATATCCAAAGGAGTTGAATCAAGTGCAACTGGAGTTGGTATATATCCGTGAAGACGTTTTGCCTCTCATCCAAGAGGCTTCCTCAGTTCGTGCCTTTCTGACTAGACCAAGCTAGTCCAGACTAGCTTGGTCTACACTGACACTTGATTCAACTCCTTTGGATAACCATGACCTGGATGAATGAGAACATTCACAGACATGAGACGCAGATGTGGACAAAGACACTGCATGGACGGTACTGGGTGTGGCTGCCGCAAACGTATGTTCGCGCCGCCATCTTCCCACACCGGAAACGGAAGATCCTTAATCACCCAAGCTTTAGTATGACATACAGGCCTGCAGACACAGTCAATGTCTTGTTGGGGTTTGAGCGTGGGCACATCTGCATCATTGCATGCCACTGTTACCCAGAAACCCCTTCTCTGTTGTCACTAGGCAGAGACGTTGACATGTAGTACCTACACAGTTAAAAATAGTCTACTAAGTTCTAAGTGTACTGACAAAGAGGTGGGTGTTAGATGCTAGCTGGAGCGGTAGATGCTAGCTAGTTGCTGATGTTTATCCAGTGTCCAAACTGGTGCATGTGTCACCACATGTATTGGAGTTATTAAATGCAATATTTCAGACCTCGAAATTTGACTTTAGGGCTGGTTGATAGATTCCTCACAGCATCTGTCTGGAATGGTAGAATTCAGCTCATCTACATCAGTGCAGCCTTATTGATGGAATGACGAACGACTAGATGGATAGATGGACAACTGAGCGGCTCATATTTCGACCTTTTCCTTTTAGAGATAATGTGTATGTCACATAGTCGATGCCGTCTTTGTGTACGGGATGTTCACACAGTCTCCTGCCTGTCCTATCTCGCTGTCTGTTTTCTGTCTGCTGCTCCCTGCGCTGACTGCTTAAGGCTGAGCCCTGACAGGAGACGCGTCTGCGAGGTCAAAGCGAGAGTCCGAGTCTCAAAGGCCCACGCAGCGCACCCCGGCCCGGCCCGCAGATTACCGTCTGGCCGAATTGACTTGAGGACAAAAGCAGCGGCCTGTCATCCGGTCCTTTTTGAACATCTAGACCCAGCATTTTTTTTTAAGTTGAGTCTTATCGTCGTGAGCTGCTAAGATGACTTGCTCTTTATCCTTAACTTTTATCAGATCAGATGTGGACGGCGGCGGGGCGGGGGGGTCGACAGGAGTTGCCCCGGCGACTAAGCCACTCAGAAAAGGCTGCCGGGAGAAAGGAAATCCTTTTTTTACCCTCCCTATCATATATGCGTTTCCTCACTTCTGTGTGTGTGTGTGTGTGTGTGTGTGTGTGTGTGTGTGTGTGTGTGTGTGTGTGTGTGTGTGTGTGTGTGTGTGTGTGTGTGTGTGCGTGCGTGCATGTGTGTGTGCGTGTGTCTGTGTGTCTGTATGTGAGTGTGTGTGTATGTTTGGATGTGCATATCTGTTTTTGTGTTTATGCAGATCAGATGTTTGTGTATTTGCATCCACATGTGCTTAAGCCTATTGCGCTCGCCTACATATGCGCCTGTATGTGTGCGTGCGTGAGTGCACGCGCACTCACGCGCGTGCGTGCTGTCAGATGCTGTGGGTGGTTGCTGTGCTCTTTGCCCCGCTGGCTCAGTTCTGATGCGCAGCGCTTCCTCTGCAGCTTGCCTTCAGCCCCAGCTTAGCAGGATAGTGAAGGTTATTGTTACAGTCTTCCCGGGATGAGCGGGAATCCACCTCGAGTGCAAATACCTCCAGGTGAGGAATTAATTGAGCCCGTAGATCGTCGCTGCGGCGAAGAAACACGACCCGGAGCCGCGGCAAGATAGCGCCGTTTTTCCACATCTATACCGTGCCTGTTAAACACCCTGAGAGCATGCTGCCACTTGTTTGTGAAGCATACAGGGTGAAAAAAAATAATATTAAGACCGGTGACTCAGACCCCATTCAGTAAGTCCTGTTTTTTTTTCTCTCCCTTAGTTGAGCTGATGGCTCCACAATCCCTTAACCGCAAGACGCAGGGAAATGTCAAAAAACTAGGAAATCACAAGTAGCACTTAAATTATCCTATTTCGTTTTTGAACGGAGGAAAATCTTCGTTCTGTCTGCGTGTGCGTGCGTGTGTTGTGCGTGTGCTCGCGCGCGTGTTCATGCGGGGTAAGGTTTCCATAGAGACTAGGCCGGCTAATCCGGCGAGCTGTGCGAGACGGGGAGAGCAGGTCTGAAGTGCTCAGCATTACGGCGGCTCCTAAAAGCTCTCTGCCTCTCAGTGCCTTGGTCTTCATTACCTCCACATCCCCTTTTGATTGGCTGCATTTATCCTGAGTACCCAAGGTTTGGGCAGGAACCATAACACCCCCTCCTCCCCCACCACCCCCGCCCCACTCATCAAGTTGTTATAGCAACGCCTATGAGAGTGTAGAACCCTGTGCGGAAACCGCCGTTGCACATCCTCTTGTCTGCCGGTTTGGGGACGGCGTGTCGGTCGGTGGACGGTGTGAAAGCGGGTCTGTGGCGCAGCGTCGGTACCGGGGGAAGTCTTATAAGAAGCGCGAGCGTGTGGCTGATGGACAGCAAAGCGAGGGGACATGGATTCTGTGTGCGCTTGGATGGGCTCGGTAGTGAGATAATGGAGCGCTGTATTTGCACTGCATGCTTGGAGTTTGTGCAACACTTTGGCACGCTTTCAGTCATCGCGTGTCGCAGACAGAAAATTAGCTGGGGGTCCTAATTCCCCTCGCTCGTGCCATTCAGTGCTCGGTGTGTTCAAATTGCTTATCTGGAGTCGACCCAGACACTCGGCGCTGACTGGGGAATTGAATAAATGTAGGCAAGACCCTGGCCCGCATCCCGTGATACTTTGCTCTCTGGTGGAGTTCGGTTTTGATACCCCCCCCCCGAACGGCACGATAACTCCTGACAGATGGTCCCACGCCAAAGGAGGTGTCTCTGCTGTCTGGCCGGTCCTGCTGCTCCGCAGAGCCCGTGGAGAGACACAAGAGAACGCCGGGACAGGACCCGTCAGCTGTTTGAACGGCGCCACATCCTCCCTAGTGGTGCGACATTCTCAGTCTTACAGATGTTCCTACATATTTGGTTTATGCATAAATTACCGTTGACAAGTCGAGCCCGGGAAAGCACGCACGAACACACGCGCGTGTGCACATGAACATGTCAGGAATCAGGGACCATTTATTGTCGTTTCTTTCGTGTACTTGCACAAAAAAAACGAAATTCCGCCCTCCCCCCAGCCCACAGCAGTGCGACACAAAAGACAAAAGCACACGTCCAAAATTCCCAAAAATGACACCATCAAAAGCATGCAGAAACAGAGAGAACAAAGCAAAAAAACACAAAAACACACAACACAGCCCACGCACTGCAACACGGTCCAAAAATTCCACTGTCCAGAGAACGAACGCCAGCCAGGATGACTGCCGGAACTGCCGGTCTGGGCTAGCAGTTAGCTTAGCCTGCCCCGCTTCCGCGTCCTGCCAGACCGCCCTCGGTGTTTCCTCCTCAGGCGGAGCTCCAGGCAGGGGTCGTGGTTCCTGGGCCCACCGGACACAGCAGGCCAAGCTCTCCCAGCCATCAAACCAAGACAAAACAAACCTAGACGCAGATGTGGACGCTGGGCCGCCATCTTCCCACACCGGAAGCGGAATATGTAGTCTTGTGTCACGATATATACACCAGTCGTTTCCCTCCCTAATTCTTAAACCTTATCTCAAGTGTTAGCAACAGCCCTGTGACGTTAAGAGACCTCAGCCCTGATCTTATACCCACACTGCAAAATGGGAACTGGTCTAAAAGTCTCCTCTGCAAAAATTTCTATTTTAAAGTACACACACACACACACACACACACACACACACACACACACACACACACACACACACACACACACACACACAAACCGTGCTATCTAACCGAGAGAAGATGCATTGGTCACTACAGCTTTGCTCCCAAAAGGCTGCGCTTTCATCTTGAATCTGCATCGCTACTTTTATTCCTCTTCTTATTCCCAATAGCTGTCCATACACGCTGGGAGCTTTCCATCCTGTACTCCCACCCTTTCCTCGCCTCTCATACCGTGTCCCTGCTGACCCACATGCTGTATATTTCTGCCACCCCCCCCCCCCCCCCGCCACCATATTTAACCCAGCCTTTCTCCTGTCTCCGTCCTTACCCATCATCCCATCTTCATCTGCGCGTCAGCATCCCTCTTATCCTTCACATGTCCGCGTAATATAAATGTGAACAGATATGCATATTAATGCGAGTCTGGGGTTCTGGCGAGACCGGGGTCAGACTTGTAGACAGGCAAATGATTTAAACCCCAACCTATCAAATGCACCACGATGAATTATGCAGAGTAGCCCTGAAACGATATTTATTTCCGCGGGCGCGGCTGAAGTGGCTATTAGCCGTAGCAGTTAGCGAGTGAAACCTCTCCGACTCTTAATTCCCCGCGCATATCATTTATGGATGGAGAATATCCGTCAAGAGGAGGTGCGTGTTTCACGGCTAGAGATGATAACCTACTGCATCCACTAAACCTCTTCTTCTCTCTTGGAAGACACACCGCGCTGTAGCTCCTGGTTAACACGCGTGTGCGTGTGCATGCGTGTGCCTGCGCGTGTGCGCATGCTTTGGTGCACATTAATATCGCCGGCCGGCACTAATGCGAACCCGCGTGTGCGTTTAATTGGTGGCTCCGGCGCTGCCGTCGTGCCGCGCGTGCGCGAGCGGAGGTGGTTAATGGTTACCTGCGCTCGGCTGAGAAATCTATCAAGGACGGAGAGACAATGGGCACGTGAGGTAATTTCTGTCCCAGCCACGCCCACGGGGCCGTAATTGCATCGCGCGGCATCGTAAAGGAGATCGGCGGCTGCGCGAGGGGACCAGCAGACATGACAACTTTAATTGGTGGTTGTCATGTAGATCTCTGTCTTCATTAGCAGCCCAGGACGACTTCATTCTCCTCCCACACGCGCGCACACGCACGCACACACACATGTACACAAGAGCATGTGCGCACACTGGCACACACAAAATAATGCGCGTGCATAAGCGTCGCCGTCGGCGGACAGGTCGTTAGGTGAGCTTCGCTTAACAGCACGCGGTCAGGTAGACTCACCTGCGCTGCAGGAGCACGTGCGCGGTGCCGCATCTGACGATAGTCTCGTTCAGTTAAATGTTGGACTCCTATGCATTCTAAGGGCCGTGCAATACGCCCCCCCCGTTCAATGCCTCAAACCTTCTGCAGCGACAACTGCGGAAATATTTCTTAAGAGCTGCGTTCTGTTAATGGATCCCCCCCCCCCTCCGCTAATGATTTCCCGTCCATCTGAAATCCGCGCCGGCCTTCTCGATTCCTGCGTCGCGCTGCCTCAGGTCACGTTCATCATTCACGCCAGGAAAGACTGTGGCCTCCTCTGGGCGTCTTGTCTCCCTTCCCGGTCTCAAACGTGTTTTGGTTGTGAGATGGGGGGGGGGCGTACTGCTTAATTCCACACCGTTTCAACAAAGTGTGCTCCTGAATTACACAAAGAATAGCAATTTTTTTCCCTCCCCAATTGCACCCAGCCAATTACCCCACTCTTCCGAGCCGTCCCGGTCGCTGCTCCTCCCCCTCTGCTGATCCGGGGAGGGCTGCAGACTACCACATGCCTCCTCCCATACGTGTGGAGCCGCGAGCCGCTTCTTTTCACCTGACAGTGAGGAGTTTCGCCAGGGGGACGTAGCGCGTGGGAGGATCACGCTTTTCCCCCAGTCCCCCCCGAACAGGGGCTTCAACCGACCAGAGGAGGCGCTAGTGCAGTGACCAGGACATATACCCAAATCCGGCTTCTCACCCACAGACACGGCCAGTTGTGTCTGTAGGGACACCCGACCAAGCCGGAGGTAACACGGGGATTCGAACCGGCGATCTCCGTGTTGGTAGGCAACGGACTAGACCGCTACACTACCCAGATGCCCCCAGGGGTAGCATGTCGACAAGGGGAATGAATTGTTGCCCTGAGAACATTTAACTCCGTGACACGGGCCACGCCATCAGGACGCGTGCGTCCAGGTGTGAGCTCGAGCTCTGTGAGCTACCGCGCCGCTGTACAAAGCAACCACTGTAGGTGGCCGGAGAGGAGTCATGCATTATTGAGGAAGGGGTTGGGGGGTTGGTGGTTGGAAGGGTGGAGGGGGGTAAAAGTGGATTAGTCTGATATTAACCTCCAGAGGAAAAGAAAAAGGGAGAGGGATGACATGACGAGGATCACCCCTGGCCATTTGAATGGCTTTAATTAAATCCTGATGGAGAGGCCACCACTCAGACAGATGAGAGGGAGTGAAAGAAAGAGAGCGAGAGAGAGAAGAAGAAGAAGAGCCCGATGGAAATGAGGATAGGTAATGCTAAAGTGAAAGAGACTGATTGAGAAAATGGAGAATAGGAAATGGGTACAGAGAGAAAGGAGGTGTATGTGTGTGTGTGTTCGTGCGCGTGCGCGTGCGCGTGCTTGCGAAGTCTCCCACTGTGATGAGGCAGACTAATGAGTTAGCCTTTTGGCATGCAGGTCACATGTGTGTGGCTGACAGGGACCGGGGCGCACTGATAAATCAGCGGCAGAAATGAGATTTATAAAAACCTGATCTCCATCTCAACCTCCTGCCTCGCTCCCCCAGCAGCCCTGTCACCTTGCTGTCTTCATCCACGGAACCGGGCGGATAAAAGCTGATCCCTTGGAAACATGCGCGGCTCTGTGATCCGAAACGTTTAACTTTTCACTTAAAGGTTTTCAATACGCGTTGCAGCACATGCCGGGGTCTGTGTAACATGGCTGCAGCGGGGATGACTGCAGGTTTTAGGCTGGAGTGCGGGACAGGGTCCGTGTGCTGAGCAAGTCTCGTTCCAATCTTATTCCAAGACCCCCCCTTTTTCTCCCCAATTATACTTGGCCAATTACCTCACTCTTCCGAGCAGTCCCGGTCGCTGCTCCACCCCCTCTACTGATCCGGGTAGGGCTGCAGACTACCACATGCCTCCTCCCATACATGTGGAGTCGCCAGCCGCTTCTTTTCACCTGACAGTGAGGAGTTTCACCAGGGGGACGTAGCGAATGGGAGGATCATGCTATTCCCCCCCCCCCCAGTTTCCCCTACCCCCTCAACAGGGGCCCCAACTGACCAGAGGAGGCGCTAGTGTAGCGACCAGCACACATACCCACATCCGGCTTCCCACCCGCAGATATGGCCACGCGAGGGACACGCGACCAAACCGGAGGTAACACGGGGATTCGGACCGGCGATCCTTGAATTGGTAGGCAACAGAATAGACCGCTATGCTACCCAGATGCGGATGGATGGATGTTATCAAATTTAGTTAATATCCCAAGTCCGCGGTGGTGTAGCGGTCTAAGCATCGGCTTTGTGTCGATGCAGTTGCCCACTGGGGACTGGGGTTCGCGCCCCGGTCTCGTCAGATCCGACTATGGCCGGACTCGATGAAGCAGCAATATTGGCAACGCTGTCTTCGGGAGGTGGGCGGAGTCGGCTTGTGTTCGTCACATGACTGGTCTCTGGGTGTGTCGGAAAAAACAGTGGTTCGGCCTGGAGTCGCCTTGTCACGGAAGTGGGGAGGCGTCTCCTTTGAGACTGCCGGCCGGAGAGACGCGGTTGGCGAACGCACGCAGTACGAGGGTGGGTGTTTGAATTAAAATAGGGATCGATTGGCCACTAAATTGGGAGAAACAGGGAAAAATCAGAAATAAATTTATTAGAAGTTAGTGAACATAAACTCTTTATAGAGCGCGCACACACAACACCACTTCCAGCGCATGACAAAAGCAACAAGAGAACGAGCATCCCTGCCTCTCCCCTACAGTGCTGCAGGGACCAGTGATGATCATCTCAGCTGTCTACTACAAAAAGATATCGTCCCGCGTCTTACATCTTAAGGATTTGGGGGCATTTTTGTTTTTTTTGAGTCGCGGCGACGTGTCCTCAGTTTATCTAGCGCTGCTGAATCTCTTAGTGTCCTTCCCGAACTGACAGCATGGCAGCGCAAGGCTGTGCACGGCAGGGTTGTTCAGTAGCCTTGTAGCAAAACCACGTGTGAAGACTGCCGCCAGAACAGAGCATGTTGAGTTAAACGCCACGACTGTAGCTGTACTAGTCTAACAGGCAGGAAACAAGAATCAGGACACTTTATTTGTCACTTCAATTCATGTGCTTGCACACATGAAATAAAACGGAATGCTGTTTCCCCCCCCCGCCCACAGCAGTGCAACACAAAGACAAAAACACATTTAAGAACAACAGCAACACACATATTCAAACTAACATCCAAACCACAAAAGAAAAAAATCACCGTCCAAGGGAATAAACGCCAGCCCAGGATGACTGTCAGAACCGCCGATCTGCATGGGCTAGCAGTTAGCTTAGCCTCAGTATTGCCTCCTCAGGCGCAGCTCCGGGCAAGGCCGCGGTCCCCTGGGCTCACAGCGTAGCAGACCAAGCTCTCGCAGCCGATCCAGCGCCAGCTCTCCCAGCCAATAAACGAAGACACAAATTTAGACGCAGACGCGGGCAAAGACACTGCGTGGACGGTACTGGGTGAGGCCGCAGCAAATGCGAATTAGCGCCACCCCCTTCCCACACCGGAAGTGGAAGGACCAGCGTAGTAAAGTCAAAATTTCACTACAGCGTAATATTTATTTAGCCTTTTCTTTCCTCTGCCAAGAAAGGAATGGTTCAGACTTCAGTTTTCCAAATGTTTCATAGACAAAGTCATAATAAAAAAAAAATAGAAACACATTAGAATAGATTGCACTGTCTTGCTCTCTTTCAGGGAAGTTTGATATTTATTTCAATAATAAAAAGTCCTTTGAAGGCTTGTATTCAATCGGATTTGAAAAATTATGCATCCAAACTTAAGTACTACAACCCTACTGTGTAGCAGACCCCAAACACTTGTTTAGCCTTTTCTGAGGACCCCCCGCCCCCCCAAAAAAAGAAAACCGTGCCGTATCCATCACCAACTGGAATTCTGGAACCTCCTAATTTACAAATGAAACACTGGGTAAGAGTCGCTCTGACTCTCCGATATACAGCACTCAAGTACACACACTATTTACGCTGCACCCCGAGCCACTGCCTCATTTCTAAAGCACTGCATACTGTGCATGCACAATCACACACAAGCTTAGACAAACACACACACACACTCTCTCTCTCTCTCACACACATACACAAACATACATGCGCACACATGCACATACACATGCACGCTCACACACACACATGCATGCACACAAACACATGCAAATACACACGCATGCACACAAATATGCGCGTGTGCACACACACACACGTGTGTGTTTGTTTTTGCACCTGTGTGTTTGTTTTTGCATGCATGCAAAAACTACGAAAACAAACTACAAAAAACAAACACACACTCATGCATGCACAAAACATGTCGCATGCATGAGCATGTGTTTGCTTTTGTAGTTTGGGTATGTACCAAAACTACAAAAACAAACACACACTCATGCAACCACACACAACTCTGCTGAAACCCAACATCAGACACTCTCGTCAGATCCGGTCCAGATCTATTTGTAAATCTGTCATGACAGTGAACACGGAGGTGTCATCTGAACATCATCAGTGGAGAGGGAGTGTGTGATTGATTAGCGGTTGTGTTACAGTAGTGTTGCAGTAACCTTCGCTCCTCTGTCTGATTCCAGTTCCTCATGGTTGACCATTGTGGTGTGGTGGTGCAGTATGAGGCCTCTGTGAACATCTAGCCTACACCACACACACACACACACACACACACACACACACACACACACACACACACACACACACACACACACACACACACACACACACACATCTGCACACCACTACGCAACGTAACAGACGACGAGCACTACCCTTAGTCTTTTAATTGCGGCAGTTTTCTTGCATTCGAGCGCTCCCTGAATAAATGTGGCGGCGTGCACACGCACCGTGTGGATGGCAGCCATGGACGGCGGCCCGAGATAGCAGTGTTCTCTACACACTCCACGGCTCTGTGTACTACTCCCTGTAATCTGTTCAGGCTATCGATTTTCTCCACCTGAGATTCTAACAGCGTTTACTGTACATCGAACCTCGGGAGGGAGACGAGTGCTGAATTTCAAACGGGAGATGTTACGGTGAGCCGGCCCTCCTGGCTCCTCTCTCGCGGAATAACGGGCGTCGCATCCTGACTCCGTGGGCCGAGGTCAAGCGGATAAAGGATGAGGGGTCTGGCGTACGCAGACCGCACGTGACTGATGAAGAGCATGTGGAGTTCGTCATTTGCTGTCTGGGAAGTGTGGAGAGGAGGCCGGCTGCCGAGCGGGATTTCTTCAGTGGAGTACTCAGACGGACCGGATCTCATCTGCAAGCAGAACCGCTCAGCTTAATCCGCGTGCGTACCGAAAAGACTCCAGATCCGGACTAGTTCGGGAAACGCAGAGCTTTACACACATTACGGTGGATTTCACAGGTGTTTTGCCTCCCCCGTAGTAAAGGTATTCAAACTAAAGGATGGAGGCGGAGAAGAGCGTCGTACGCTTAATGACGTAACCGAGATGATCCTGCTGATTGCTGGCACGTCATACTGACGTCTGCACCTCCAATCTTAGAGGAGCGGGGCCGTCCAGTGCGCCACCGGTCAGATTAACGAGGCAGCAGCGCGCAGCCAGAAGATATGCGGGAATGCACGAGAAAATCCAGCCAGCCATCCATCCATCCAGCCATCCACGGGGATACTGGAGCCTATCCCAGCAGTCATAGGGTGGCAGGCAGGGAGACACCCTGGACAGGCCACCTAACCCTAACCCTAACCCACCGCGGTTGGACTACCCCGGGGCTCGAACCCAGGACCTTCTTGCTGTGAGGTGACCGCGCTAACCACTGCGCCACCGTGCCGCCCCGGGAAAATACATATTACCTGTAAAAAACTGAAAAAAATAAATTCCACTTTTTTTTTGCCATTCCCCCCATTTTTTTCTCCCCAATCGTATCTGGCCAGTTACCCCACGCTTCCGAGCCGTCCCGGTCGCTGCTCCACCCCCTCTGCCGGTCCGGGGAGGGCTGCAGACTACCACATGCCTCCTCCCATACATGTGGGGTCACCAGCCGCTTCTTTTCACCTGACAGTGAGGAGTTTCACCAGGGGGACGTAGCGCGTGGGAGGATCCCGCTATTCTCCCCCAGTTCCCCCCCCCCGAACAGGCGCCCCGACTGACCAGAGGAGGCGCTAGTGCGGCGACCAGGACACATACCCACATCCGGCTTCCCACCTGCAGACAAGTTGTGTCTGTAGGGACGCCCGACCAAGCCGGAGGCAACACGGGGATTCGAACCGGTGATCCCCGTGTTGGTAAACAACAGAATAGGCCACCCCGGACACCCTCAACTATTTTTCACTATGCGTGTTCACCTTGAGTTTATTTTCTGTTTGTGTGCAGCATTTTTTCCCCCAAAACTCTTTTGCTGCTCCACCTCACTGTAAGCTCTGCTCTCATAGGCTGTCGGCCACCTCTCCTCCGGGATGATGATCCACTAGGCTGTTCGGCCTCGGAGTCAACACCACAACCGCTCCGTGACGTCATCAGGGCGGTTCAGATTGGATTTTGTACAGGGTGGATACAGGTACAGTGGGACACTTTCTGATAATTTACATTTTGCGTCGTTTTTAATTACGATCCAGTTCTAAGTGGCTTAAATGTCGCAGCTACGAGCGCTTATAATAAACTCAGAGATGATGTCTACTGATGGAAGTATCGATGCATGTGAAGACAGATACGATGAAATTTGTGTCCCACTTTTTCGAGGTCTATCTCTGCAGATGAGAAGCGCTACAACAAACTCCATTTATTATTATTATTATTATTATTATTACACCAGAAACTACACTGTAATGTTCGCCAACTGTCTCAGATTTGCTTAAGTCAATCCATTTATTCTGCACAGCTGGTATATACAGTCAGAGTACTTTGTTTTCCAGATTAAGTGGTTTTGCTCAAAAAAACAACATGAATTAGTAATGCACATTATGTGTCATGTGTGTGTATTGCCCAAAGGTAAAGGTAGTAGGCCAAAGTCAAACGTTATCTCTAAAGAGTGATATCCCGGCACCCAGTTGGTGCATCCACTGGCCTGTCTAGTGTTAAAGCAGCTATCTTCGATTTTAATTCTAAAATTCTAACGTTAATTTTAATATTACAGTTTCTATATTTGGTCAAAGTCTTTCTGCATCCCAATGGCTATCAAGCAAGTAGATGCACTGATTGAAAAAAAAAATCTCTGTGGCTGCTCCTCATCAGGCAATCGGGAGAATACATTGCAAAGCGACATCCCTATTGGTCCCTACTTGCTGTCAATCAGTTCGTGCAGTCGCGAGGCTGTTTGGCAGAAGTGAGGGGGCGGGTTCTTTTTGCAGCATGTTTTCACAACATAGCTAGCTCTTGCTAGCTCTTGTTAACTTCTGCCCAGGCTCGCTTCCCTCCCCACTGTGAATCCTTGCAGTGTTGCCTTCACTGCCCACTTTCCCTTCTTTCTGTAAGGACTCTTGGTGTTAAAGTGCTTATTACAAGTTCATGAGCGCTGCCTGGGTTTTGGCGTGTCTACATAGTGAGACTTAACGATGGAGAGATTGATAGTTTGTAAGAATGAATCAGGAGCTGAACTCTGCTCCTCTCTCCCCCCGCCACTTTAGCTGTATCATCACCCTGAGATCATCCCATCAATGCCCTCATCACGCGTTTTACTTCACCACATATCCGTTGTCTTCCCTCACTATGGATGGATTTAGCCCTTTACGGTTTATTCACTTTTTTAAAAAACATTAAACTCTGTGATTAGCATTTTTAAATGCAGCTAATTTCAAAGGCTCGAGGCGGTTGTAGTAATAAATTAAAAACACTGCCCTGAATTACAAAGAAGAAGCAAAATAAAATAGAGACGTGTAAAAGAGAGTGAATTAAAAAGCCAGCAAAATGGTAAATAATGGATTTTAGGATGAATAAGATGCAAAAAAAAATACATGAAAGGAAACAGAGTTAAAAGACCAGCAGACTGGAAGCCTTTGTTGAACACAAAATAATTGCAAATATGGAGCATTATCTTCCATTACTTTTTATTGAACAAGTCACTGGATATAATGCCCCATTTTTCACAATTAACCTCCATCCCAGTCATCAAGCAGGATGACAGACTATCTTACTCTGCTATTTGTCAAGCTAGCGATTTGGTACATTTATCAAGAGAGCTAATGGCACTTTCCATTAGCTTGTGATTAGTTTGTATCCCGGCGTGGGACTTTTCTTTGCCATTCCTGTGCTGGAGAATGGTATTTTGTCAAGAACCCGTGGGTCACGAGAACAGTGCCGTGATGCACTCAACATCTTTATAATCTGTTGATTTTTTTCCCTCTTAATCTTTCTGAAAGTCTGCTATCTGAGGGTACATCTGTAGATAACACCATAGTACCACCATAGTAACGCGTTGCCCTTCTTTTCCTCAGTATTCCCAGTGCTCCCTACCCATCTTGGCTTTGCTGACTTTCCATAATGTGCGGTGGGTTGTGGCGACCCGGCACATGAATCAGGAATCAGGGACACTTTATTTGTCGTTTCATTTCGTGTACTTCCCCCGGCCCACAGCAGTGCAACACAAAGACAAAAACACAAATCCAAAAATTACAAAAACTACAAGAACACACATATCCAAGCACACACACATATCCAAACTAACACATATATCCAAGCTAAACAAAACAAAAAAATCACTGTCCAAGGCAACGAACACCAGCCCGGATGATGGTCAAAACTGCCGGTCTGCATGGGCTAGCAGTTAGCTCAGCCTGCCCCGCCTCCGCATTCTGCCAGACCGCCCTTGGTGTTTCCACTTCATGCGCAGCTCTGGGCAGAGCTGTGGTCCTCGGGCCCACCAGACGCGGCAGACCAGGCTCCCTCAGCTGATTCAACGCCAGCTCTCCCAGCCAGACTCCCTCCACCCACCTCCCCGCACTCCACACGACGACACCAGAAACACCACAGTCAATGCCAGGCGATGCTGCCGCCAGACTTCCCTTGGTGTTATCGGAACTGCTGGTCAGCATGGGCGAGCAGTTAGCTTAGCCTGCCCTGCTCCTGTGTCCTGTCAGACCGCCCTCGGTGTTACCTCTTCGTCTGACAGCTCCAGGCAAGGTCGTGGTCCTTGGGCTCACAGAGACGCAGCAGTTGCATTGCATACCCAATTTCCCCTCGGGGACGAATAAAGTATTCTGTTGCTGATTCTGATTCAGACCAGGCTCTCCCAGCCGATCCAGCGCCAGCTCTCCCAGCCATCAAACGAAGACAAAATTTCAATGCAGATGTGGACACTGCATGGAGGGTACTGGGTGAGGCCTCCGCTAACGTGAATTTGTGCCGACATCTTCCCACACCATTACTGGCATGAGGCTGATGCAAATGTGAATTTGCGCTGCCATCGCCGAGAGTTGTAATTGCAACAGTTTTCTGATTGCAGGAATATCCTCTTAAGATTCTGTGGAACAGGAATCTCTTCTCTCTGCTGTCCATTCTGATCCCTTGCTGGAATCATGTTTGGTGGCTTGGCAGTGAGCGATCCCTGTCCTCTCGCTGGGAGGTCAGCGGTTTGAGCTGCAGACGCATGCAGAGTTTCTGCGGGACGTGCGTAGGATTAAAACGGCTTGACGTTAAAGACGAGAACAATTTGCAAGAACTTAAATTGTGTTCTATAGCGGTGTGAGGGCTCCTGGCGTATATCAAAGTGTCGACCCGAGTGAGAGGTGTTATGTGAGACGAGAACATGTGTCCATATCTGCCTTTAATGCAGACGCCCCCATCCTTCAAGACAGATTCAATGAGATAAGCCGACTAGAATCTAAAATGGATTGGATAATTGAAAATAAATGTGTGACTGACCTCGTTTTCACCAAATCCAGTCTGTATATATAGTAATGTCACGTTACTCCCGGTTGCCTTCAGTTTTGTTTTGTTTTTCATCGCTTTTTCAAAATGTATTACAGAATTTAGTGAGAGAAGGGGTAATGCCTTGGGGTCCTCCCACCACGGTGAAGGTTAAGTGCAATGAACCAGCAACCTTCTCTATCGGCCTTTTGTAGTTTCAACACATGGGACTGTGGACAACTGGGATTTTACACCAGGCCTTCTCCTTTTTTTAGCAGCATCCACAACCCTTGCAGGGTTCCCATGCATCCTGGAAATCCTGAAAATTTATGGACTAGCTTTCCGGTCATGGAAAAGGCCTGGAAAATTTGAAAACTCATAAAATGTCCTGGGAATAGCCACGAGATCCAGAAAGTTATAAAGTTTGTTGAAGATTTCGTTTTCAAATGTTTTACTGAGCTCAGTGGCACAGTGGTGCAGTGGTTAGCGCGGTCGCCTCACAGCAAGAAGGTCATGGGGTCGAACCCCGGGGTAGCCCAACCTTGGGGGTCGTCCCAGGTCGTCCTCTGTGTGGAGTTTGCATGTTCTCCCCGTGTCTGTGTGGGTTTCCTCCCACAGTCCAAAGACATGTAGGTCAGGTGGGTCGGCCGTACTAAATTGCCCCTAGGTGTGTGTGTGTGTGTGTGTGTGTGTGTGTGTGTGTGTGTGTGTGTGTGTGTGTGTGTGTGTGTGTGTGTGTGTGTGTGTGTGTGTG
>NC_079213.1:31625510-31703010 GCF_029633865.1 Lampris incognitus | reverse complement strand
CCTCGGTTAATACTTGCGGAGACGTCCCTGTATGATATGATCTACACGAAATGTGCAGACAGTTTTTTAGGTTGTGGAACTGGCTTTTTCTGTCCACGTCCCCCCATTATCTTAGCTTTTCAGCTCCGGGTCAGAACACAGCTCATTCACTTTGAAATACTGGGGGGGAAAACAAACCAAAGTAGTGCATCTTTAAGTGCTAATAATTGAGCGTCATTGAGTTAATGGAACAAAATCGGCAAAACAAATCAAATAGTGAGACGCTGACAGTCAGTCAGCTTCCTGTACTTCACAGCGGAGGAAGGACAGAGATCTGCTCCAACACAGACGAAGACAATTATAAGATCAAACAAGCTACGCCTCTACTTATCCCACAGGGGGAATTCAGCTGGTACAGCAGCCAAACATATTTACACCATATGGTAAAAAATAGTAAAAATATAGTAGAGTATAAATAGCATGGAATATAAGTGTAATAAAGTATAATGTGAGATGTGGTAGTAGTACAACAATATACAGTATAGTATAGCAGTATAGCATAGTTATTGTTATTATTATTAATAATAATCATAGCCTATACTGCACCTTATTTTATTTATGACTATATAATATTAATTAGTTAATAGTATATGTAGTATAAATGGTAGTATAAGATAGTAAATAATAAAATAACAGTAAATAAAATATAATATATAAAATATAATATAATAGTGTCATATAATAAAATAATAATAATAATAATAACAGATTCAAGATTCTTTATTTGTTACGTGTCATTATACAAGTACAAGAGAGGGAAATTCTTGTGTTTCGGCGCCTCAACACTGCAGCAACAATAACGATAAAATAACAACAAAACAACACAAAGAAGCAGTAATAATAAATAAATAGTGTGTGGTGTATGTAAGGTGCTGTGTGTGTGTGTGTGTGTGTGTGTGTGTGTGTGTGTGTGTGTGTGTGTGTGTGTAAGAACTGATGATCCGCTGAAGACCACAGGTCAGTACCAGTCAGTCCGGCACCAGGCTTAGTGTCTTTAATGGTCTTTGTTCAGAAGCCCGGTTGCTTGGTGGCAAAAGCTGTTCTGGAGCCTACTGGTCCGGGCTTTGAGGCTGTGGCACCGCTTGCCTGACGGTAGCAGCTAGAACAGTCCATAGTTGGGGGGGGGGGCTGGGGTCTTTGATAATCCTACAGGCTTTGCTGACACGGTGTCCATTGTACATGTCCTGGATGGAGGGAAGCTCACATCCTCTGATATGCTGGACCGTCCACACAGTCCTCTGCAGGGTTGTGCGGTTGTGGGCAGTACAGTTCCCATGCCAGGCGGTCAGGATGCATCCAGTCAGGATGCTCTTGGTAGAAGGCCCGTAGGATCCTGGGCCCCATGCCGAACTCCTTCAGTCGCCTGAGGTGAAAGAGGTGTTGCTGTGCCTTTTTCACCACATGGCTGGTGTGTTCACCCCAGGTGACGTCCATGATGATAGCAATAATAGCATTATGTATGTATAGATAAAATAAATACAAATATAATAATGTCATGTATATCGTGCAATTACCCAATTGTTGCAAGAGTCAGTCCTCAATATGATATTGGTTCAAATATGGACAACTAAGTGGTTAAGACATTTTGACCTATATATCCCTCTGTCTCCTCCGCCTGCCACCCAGTGACTGCTGGGAGAGGCTCCAGCATCCCCGCGACCCTGAGAGCAGGATAAGCGGTTTGGATAATGGATGGATGGAGGGATGGATATCCCTCTCAACCTTTTTCGGGTGGTGTATGGCTTCCTCAAGCTCGGGTCCTGTACCAGAGGCCTGGGAGTTTGAGGGCTCCGCGCAGTATCTCAGCTGCTCCTACCTAGCGCTGCACTCTTCCACATGTTCTTACTGGAATATGCTGTAGTGCTCATTATATATATATAAATATGTACATAATTAGAGGACAACATCCCTGTTGGCCATGCATCATCGCAGCAGTTTGCACACTGAGGAATGTATAATGTATACTGTATATTGCTGCTCATGGGTACTACTGAGATGCCTCATTGTTCACAAACAGCAGTGTTAATGACCACACACTGTTGAGAGTGAAAATTATTAGCATCTTCAGCACTGGTGGTAACAGAAGCGCATTTATAAGGGATGTCGCACCCAGACTTTCCGGTGATCATTGCAGCAGTGATGCTAGCCAGGTAATTATTTCACATTAAAAATAAGTTGGCGTGGTTTAATTGGATAAATAATCAGGGTTTGAAAACTGCTGTCCAGTGCCGCCGCTGTTCATGGAGCCGATGTCTAAACAGACGCTTTCTAAATGTGCTTATGCATGCTCAGTGATCCAGGTAAAGAAATCAAGGACAGTTGAATCAGTTCATCTGGACATGTTTAGTGGGAGAAACGCTTCATCATCATCTAAGTGACTTCGTCAGTCTCATCTGACTGCAGGTGTCCCCACCCTTATAAACAACACAGCTGCATAATGTCCAAAACAACGACCAGTTTCGTGTGCACATAGGTGTGACCATTAACTATAGTTACAGTGGCCTTGTGTGCTATTCACAGAGGACTGGGGACTAGTTGCCATCACAGCATTGTAAGATGGCGACAGATGTACTCTTAGCCCCCCCCCCCTCGGTTCACGGGTGGTCGTCCCCTCTTCACATAGATGGCCTCTTTGACTCCCCGTTCAAACCAGTGTTCCTCCCTATCAAGGAGGTGCACATCCTCATCCCTGAAAGAGTGGCCACTGGCCTGTAGATGATGCAGACTGTGTAGATGGTGTAGGTGGTGTAGACTGTGGAGTCCTGGTCTGGCATGTTAGCTCTCCTCTGTTGTGCCATCCTCTTGGCCAGCGTCTGTTTGGTTTCCCTGATGTATAAGTCACGGCAATCCTCCTGGCATGTAACAGCATACACTATACTGCTCTGTTTGTGCCGGGGGACCTGATCCTTGAGGTGGACCAACTTCTGGTGCAGTGTGTTTTGGGGTTTGAAAGCAGCTGAGACACAGTGTTTGGAAAATACACGTCTCAGCTTTTCTGACACTCCCGCCACATACCGAATCACCACTGGTTTACACTTAGACACCTGTTGTCCTTCTCCCCTCTTCAATTGGCTGGAGCACTGTCTGGACGTCTTCCTGGCTTTGACAAATGCCCAGTTAGGATAACCACACTTCACCAGGGCCTGTTTAATGTGGGATTTCTCCCCTTCCCCGGCCGCTGTGTCAGCGGGGACGTTGTCAGCTCGGGGAGTCAAAGACGCCATCTATGTATAAAGGGAACAACCATCCCTGATCGGGGGGGGGGGGCTAAGAGTACATCTGTCGCCATCTTACAATGCTGTGATTGCAACTAGCCCCCAACCCTCAGTGAGCAGTACACATGGCCACTTTAACTCTTGTTAATGGTCACGCCCATATTTACATATGAAACTGGTCGTTGCTTTCAGTCATTACGCACTGTGCTGTTTATAAGGGTGGGGGTACCTGCAGTCTCTGTATTGTTTATAAGGGTGGGGACACCTGCAGTCACTGTGCTGTTTATAAGGGTGGGGGTATCTGCAGTCACTGTGCTGTTTATAAGGGTGGGGATACCTGCAGTCACTGTATTGTTTATAAGGGTGGGGGTACCTGCAGTCACTATATTGTTTATAAGGGTGGAGACACCTGCAGTCACTGTATTGTTTATAAGGGTGGGGACACCTGCAGTCACTGTATTGTTTATAAGGGTGGGGACACCTGCAGTCACTGTATTGTTTATAAGGGTGGGGACACTTGCAGCCACTGTATTGTTTATAAGGGTGGGGACACCTGCAGTCTCTGTATTGTTTATAAGGGTGGGGACACCTGCAGTCACTGTATTGTTTATAAGGGTGGGGACACCTGCAGTCTCTGTATTGTTTATAAGGGTGGGGACACCTACAGTCACTGTATTGTTTATAAGGGTGGGGACACCTGCAGCCACTGTATTGTTTATAAGGGTGGGGACATCTGCAATCTTTGTATTGTTTATAAGGGTGGGGACTGTTGAGGGCACTTTCTCTTTGTCTCTTTCCGTCTGTTTCTGTGGCGGTGTGACAGGGACAGTTCTGGGGATGCTGGGCTGTGGTACGTCAGGGGCCAGCTCGAGGGGGAGCAGACTCCTGCTGGCGTGCTTGACGAGAGCAGTCACACTGATGTTCAAGACGGAGAGCGAGAGGCTTCGTTCCACATCTTTGATAAGGCGGCACGGGGGCCCAGCGGTCAGCGCTGTTGCCTCACTGCAAGAAGGTCCTGGGTTCGAACCCCAGGCCATACCAGGTACTTTTTCTGTGGAGTTTGTGGAGTTTCCCCCCCACCATCAAAGACATGCATGTTAGGATTAATAGTCCTGTCTGCGCCTCTGAGCAAGGCAGTGGATATAAGAACTGGAGTTGGTTCCTGGGCGCTGCAGCTGCCCACTGCTCCTGTACAGTAGGAGCGGTTAAACGCTGACAATGAAATTATTCTATGTATGTACATTGACAATACACCCCCCCCTTTCTCCCCAATTGTATCCGGTCAATTACCCCACTCATCTGAGCCATCCTGGACACTGCTCCAACCCCTCTGCCGATCCGGGGAGGGCTGCAGACTACCACATGCCTCCTCCTATACATGTGGAGTCACCAGCCGCTTCTTTTCACCTCACAGTGAGGAGTTTCACCAGGGGGACATAGCATGTGGGAGGATCACTCTATTCCCCCGAGTCCCCCCCCCCCAGAACAGGCGCCCCGACTGACCAGAGGAGGCGCTAGTGCAGCAACCAGGACACATACCCACATCCGGCTTCCCACCCGCAGACACGGCTAATTGTGTCTGTAGGGATGCCCAACCAAGCCGGAGGTAACACGGAGTGGACCGCTACACTAGCGGGACACCCCCTTCTTCTTCTTGACTTTACTTTCAGTGCAGCAATAATTGTATAAGGATAAAAAAAATCAGCCTTTTGGGGGTTTTCCGTCCCTCTGATCACAGCCTAATCGCCCTGCTGATGTCCGGTGATTGATAATAGGACATGAACAATAGCCCTGATTACATGTTGCACATATTTGTTTCAATCACCCACCCACAGATCTAATTTAACAGGATAATCATCTTAATCCCGCCCTGCCGCGTGTCTCGCTATTGCCCAGGACAACATGATCTCGAACCATTCCTCTTCTTCTCCGTGACTTTGTGACTCAGTGACTCTGTGGCTGTGGTTGATTGGCTATGGAGTGGGTGGGGTGGGGGGGTATACTTATCTCTACAGACACACATGCATTTACTATCACTTCCCGAGTTCCCCACTCGCCGACTGTGAATTAACAAGAGTTTTTCTCGGTAGCCTAACTATAATGGACCACAATTATATTTTATTTTACATTTAGCCTACAAATGCTTAAAGACTACAACCCCCCCCCACTTAATGTAGAGAATGGTGGAATTAAGACCTAAATTCTTTCATTTTAATTGTTTTCATTAGCCTCCCCAAACACTCAAAATGAAGAAAAGTAATCCCAGAAAGTTGAATAAGTTCCTCTCGACACAACGTTAAGGGGCAGAAACGTTTCATCGCTCATCCGACTGACGTCCTCAGTCTCAGCTGACAGCAGGTATCCCCACCCTTATAAACAGCACGACGACCGAAACCAGAACAGTTGGCGTCAAAACCGAACCCAGCAATCGGTTTGATATGCAAATTGCTGTGACCATTAATTAGAGTTACAAAGGCCACGTGTACTATTCACGGACGATCGAAACAACGGTGTCTTATGATGTTACGTCCCTCTTCATGTGCGTTCCTGTTGATGAAGCAGTGGAGGTGGTCCATATGAAATTACAAGATGACACCATCCGTAGCAACAGGACCACCCTTAACACTGACCAAGGGTGTCTGCTCCTGAAGCTGTGCCTTCAGTCCACGTTCTTCACATACAGGGGGCAGTACTATAGGCAGAAGTATGGGTGTGCTATGGGTTCCCCAGTCTCACCTGTAGTGGCCAACTTGTAAATGGAGGAAGTGGAAAAGAAGGCTCTGATGTCATATCCAGGGACACCACCTAGCCATTGGTTCAGATTTGTGGACGACACCTGGGTTAGAATTAAATCTCAGGGTGTAGCACATTTCACCAACCACATTAACTCTGTGGACACCATATCAAGTTGACCAGGGAGGATGTGACAAATGACAGGTTAGTCTTCTTACACTGTGAAATTGCAACTGGTGATGGGGGACATTTGACTGGTGATGTTTACCATTAACCAACCCATCTGATCAGTACTGTGGGTTTGACTCTCATCATCCTCTGGAGCACAAACTAGGAGTCATCAGGACGCTGCACCACCGAGCTGACACTGTCCCCACCGACACAGCAGCCGGGGAAGGGGAGAAATCCCACATTAAACAGGCCTTGGTTAAGTGTGGTTATCCTAACTGGGCGTTTGTCAAAGCCAGGAAGACGTCCAAACAGTGCGCCAGCCAATCGAATAGATGAGAGCAACAGCTGTCTAAGATTAAACCAGTGGTGATTCTGTATGTGGCGAGAGTGTCGGAACAGCTGAGATGCATATTTTCCAAACACCGCGTCTCAGCTGCTTTTAAACCCCAAAACATGCTGCGCCAGAAGTTGGTCCACCTCAAGGATCACAAACAGAGCATTATAGTGTACGGGGTTAAGTGCCAGGAGGATCGCCATGACTTGTACATCGGGGAAACTAAACAGACGCTGGCCAAGAGGATGGCACAACACAGGAGAGCTAACACGTCAGGCCAGGACTCCACGGTCTACACCATCTACACAGTCTACACCATCTACAGGCCAGCGGCCACTCTTTCAAGGATGAGGATGTGCACATCCTTGATAGTGAGGAAAGCTGGTTTGAACGGGGAGTCAAAGAGGCCATCTATGTGAAGAGGGAACGACCATCCCTGAACCCAGGGGGCGACCTAATAGTACATCTGTTGTCATCTTACAGTGCTGTGATCGCAACCGTTTCCCGATCCTCTGTGAATAGGACACGTAGCCAATGTAACTCTAATTAATGGTCATGGCAATTTGCATATAAATCTGATCGCTAATTTGGGTTGGGATGCAACTGTGCCAGTGTCGGTCACTATGCAACTGTGCTGTTTATAAGGGTGGGGATGCCTGCAGTCAGCTGAGACCGACGGAGTCACTTAGATGAGTGACGAAACGTTTCTCCCACTAAATGTTGTGTCCAGATGACCCGATTCAACCATCTGGGATTTCCTTACCTGGATTATTGAGCATGCATCAAGAAAAGTAACGAGGGTGTGACCCAGGTTACCCCTCAGCCAGGGCTCTGCTGTTGATTAACCCCTGCTGATGCAAGTCATCAAGACATCATAACAAGACAAATACTAGTAAGAAAAATAGTACTTTGTTTTACAAGCTGAGAGAAGCTTGGCAGTTGACCCCCGGCCCTTAGGTCTAGAGGAGGCTTTCACATGTAAATGGAAACTCTGTGAGCTATACAAATGCAAATCAAGGCTAGTAGGGGGTCCAGGAGGAGACCCGGATCACTGTGAATCTTCAAAGAAGTAGGGGAATTTTGACTCACCTTTTCTACTACTGCAGAGGTTAAACCTTTCTTTCTTTTCTTTCAAAAGGTACTAACTCAATTTAAAACAAAAATCTCTGGTATAAATATATCATCAGACTTACTGTTATTACTATTATTATAGACCGCAGTGCAGTTTTCTGAGAGAAGTCTTTCCGCTGACGCTGCAGCACTGGGCTTCACATTAAGCATATCAGCTGTGTCATCGCATGAGAAAGTCCCAACCATTTGTCCTCTCAAAACTGGCAAATTCAGCACCATGCTCACATGTCAATGGCATACTAAACTGCTGACTGTGCTGAGATTGCCTCGTAATCTGTCTTGGAATTGAAACTACCTCACGAACTGTTTGATGCACAGAAGAAGTGATGTGACGGTGTTGTAAGACATCTTGGAAGGTTGCTGGCCATGACAAAATCATCATGGCCAGAAGTAAGTCACCTGGTTTTTCTGGGGACTGATCACTCCCATGTCCCTCTCCCTCTTTTATTTAATGATTTTCCCCCTTTTTTCTTCCCAACTGTACTTGGCCAATCACCCCATTCTTGCAAGCCATCCCAGTTGCTGCTCCACCCCCTCTGCCGATCCGGGGAGGGCTGCAGACTACCACATGCCTCCTCCCATACATGTGGAGTCACCAGCTGCTTCTTTTCACCTGACAGTGGGGAGTTTCACCAGGGGGACATAGTGCATGAGAGGATCACGCTATTCCTCCAGCCCCCCCCCGAACAGGTACCCCAACCGACCAGAGGAGGCGCTAGTGCAGCTACCAGGACACATACCCACATCCGGCTTCCCACCCGCAAGACACGGCCAGTTGTATCTGTAGGGACGCCCGACCAAGCCAGAGGTAACACAGGGAGTCTAACCAGCGATCCCCGTGTTGGTAGGCAACAGAACAGACGCTATGCTACCCGGACGCTCGTTCCTCTTCATCTTGCATGTTAACATAGGTTTCACTCTGCTCCTCTGCAAGGCTTTCCTTGTCTTCATCCTCCTCAGTCACATACTCATCGTACACCTTTAAGCAGGCGGATATGTCCATTTGAGAGTGAAAAGACTATCATATCTGCAGTTTCACTCTGAAACGAGCATACTCAGCAAATGAAAGGCCATTTGAGAGTGAAAACACTATCATACCGGCAGTTTCACTCTCTCACGACCTCGGCACATAAATATGTCCACTTGAGAGTTAAGCGACTATCATACATGCACCTTCACTCTGTGCATATCAAACAGCTGGCTTCGGTGGAATGAATGTGGTCATTTATTGATTATTTTTACCAGTTAAGAAGTATTCTCCAGGAACTTCACTCAGGGACTTTTACAGTTATTGGTAACTGGAATGTTTATTATAGAATTGCTTTCATGGTTCCCCAGCAGAAATGTTTTCTGTACACTGGGTGTAGAGCTGATGTTGAAAAAATGGCATATGTGGATGTGTAAGCATGCATGTAACTTTTTACTTTTATGTCCAAAGGTAATTTCGTACTCACAAAAAAAAAACAGGAGATGTTCGCCTCTTCACCTTGCACTGATTCTGAGTCGCTGGAGTCAAGGAAAAGATGGACGGTTTGGTCGTCTGCTGTTTCGTCTGGAGGACGTACATGTAAACCTGTGCAGAAGAGACATTAGTGATGCATTAAAGCTACGGTTGGTAACTTTTTTTGTGTTTTATTTGGTAAAAATGCCATAACACCCTTTCAGCTATCAGTAATATAAGTGGTCTGAGAATAAATCGGGATCTCGGCGTTATCCCCCGCCTCTGTATTCAGGAATCTGAAAATGCTACCGCTCCCGTAAGCTTTGGCCAATCAGGGCCTCTCTCTGGCCGCTCCACCCTGATAGGTTGAGGGGCTGTCCCTAATTCTTGTCAATCATGTTGCTGTCTGTTTTTCTTTTTTTTAACATACATTTATTTCTGATTTTTTCCCTTTTTCACCCAATTTAGTGGCCAATCGATCCCTAGATTAATTCAAACTCCCACCCTCGTACTGCACGCATTCGCCAACTGCATCTCTCCGGCCCGCAGTCTCGAAGGAGACGCCTCCCCACTTCCGTGACAAGGCGAATCCAGGCCGAACCACTGCTTTTTCCCACACACACACACACAGACGCATTCCTGTGACGAACACAAGCCGACTCCGCCCCCCTCCCGAAGACAGCTATGCCAATTACTGCTGTTTCATGGAGTCCGGCCATAGTCGTATCTGACGAGACCGGGGCGCGAACCCCGGTCCCCAGTGGGCAACTGCATCAACACAAAGCCGACGCTTAGACCACTACACCACCGCGGACGCAATCATGTTGCTGTCTGAGTTTCGCGAGCGTTTGCGAGACAGCTATAACAATGGCGGACAGCGACGCTCATGCAGTGTTGGAATCGACTGCTAGTAAATTTCCAGTTCCTCCGTTGCCAACAACTGCATATTCGAGCAAAAAGAAAGTAAAAATACCGAAGACACTGGCACAAAAGCAGGCATCCAAGAAGGAGGTGGACCGAGCAAGGAATAAAACCCCCTTTTTTTTAAAGGTTATTATTTCTCTGTTACCACCGCCAGTGAAAATGAACTCACATGAATGAGCCTGAGTTTTGTTTGGGGGAAGGGCTACCTGAGGAAGGGAGGGGCTGGAGAAGGAGCAGGAGGGGAGGGGGTGTTGGCGTTTGTGTTCAAAATCTCTCGAAATCTCTCTCTCTTGTTCTTTTCTCCAAAGTGGCCAACTGCAGCTTTAAATGTTCACCACATCAGCACAGCACAAAACTGGGCAGGCGAATGCTTAAAACAAATGATCACAGTAACCGTAACAGTGAAAAGCTCACCATAAGCCAATATACATTAATTGCAGTGTTTCCTTTGTCGTTTTTGTGTAGCTTTCGTGTGACAATTCTACATTCGTAGACGTAGACATACACCCCCCCCTGCTGGGATGTATAAGTTGTGCCAGTTGGGATCACAAATAATTCACCCCATGTGTGTCTATTGACTGAACATTGCCAGAACACACACTGAAGAAGGGCCTCTTGTCCAAAACGTCCATGTGGCAATATTAAAAAGTTCAGTTTGGAGTGCTGTCCGGGTCTTCCATCCATCCACTGTCCAAGCTGCTTATCCGAATCGAGGGATGCTGGAGCCTATCCCAGCAGTCATTGTGCAGCAGGCGGGGAGACACCCTGGATAGGCCACCAGGCCATCACAGGGCCCTCACACACACACACATTCACACCTAGGGGCAATTTAGTACAGCCGATTCACCTGACCTACATGTCTCTGGACTGTGGGAGGAAACCGGAGCACCCGGAGGAAACCCACGCAGACACGGGGAGAACATGCAAACTCCACACAGACGACGACCCATGATGACCCCCAAGGTTGGACTACCCCGGGGCTCGAACCCAGGACCTTCTTGCTGTGAGGCGACCGCGCTAACCACTGCGCCACCATGCTGCCGCTGTCCGGGTCTTTGCTTGGCAAATTATACATTTGTCCCATATCCATCACATCTGTGTACAAGTTATGATTCAAGATGAGATTCTGGTGTTAAAATGATTTTAATCATTATTATTATTGATGTAATGATTATATGATCGTGACGGTAATGATGCTAAGATTTTCATTGGGAGTGATGAAGAAGGACAGGATTTAGGAACGAGTATATTAGAGGGACCGCTCAGGTTGGACGGTTTGGAGACAAAGCAAGAGAGGCAAGATTGAGATGGTTTGGACATGTGCGGAGGAGAGATGCTGGGTATATTGGGAGAAGGATGCTGAATATGGAGCTGCCAGGGAAGAGGGAAAGAGGGAGGCCAAAGAGGAGGTTTATGGATGTGATGAGAGAGGACATGCAGGTGGCTGGTGTGACAGAGGAAGATGCAGAGGACAGGAAGAGATGGAAACGGATGACCCGCTGTGGCGACCCCTAACGGGAGCAGCTGAAAGTGGTAGATGATCGTGACGGTAATGTTAAATTATTCTACTTACCGTTGTGAATTCTCAGTCAGTGGGTAGATTCAGTTTCTTCAATCTCTCCAACCAAGTTGTCTGCAAGATCTTCAAAAGTTGACGGTGCGTAACTCCTGCCGGTATGGTCTTGGCTGGATGACAGCAGGTCCTGTACAGCATCTGATCTGGCCTGTCTGGATTTTCCTTCTCAAACTCAATTTCTGAAAAAGGAAAGAAAAAAAGTATTTTATGCTCATAATACTGCGTATGAGAGTTCATTGTCACAATTTTCACAAAGGCACCGAGGTCTTTTTGGGGAGTCCTCGAAAAAAAAGTTGATGGTAATGTAAATTACCCACCTTGTTCATACTAACACCTGCGCCCACCTTCCCCTCCTCACTCTCACACAAGTAGCGCCGAACTGTACGTACCGTCACTCTGTACGTCCACTGTGATTGGTCAGAAGTCAGCGGCCTGAGGGCTGAATGAATTTAGCCCAAATGATCAGCAAATCAGAGGGGCGTGTCACGACACCTGTCACTCACTTAATATGAAGATGAAGTGAAGCTGATGGTACTGTGTTTGGGCTGTAAACAATACGCCCATTTAGATATATCCTTTGTTTTTCTTGTGACTATTTGGTGCTGTTGCCGGCGTAGTTTCTACCAACATTTAAAGCAATCTATTCTAAAGTTTCTTTAACAATATTTTTTTCATCTTTATTGTAGAAGCTAAGGAGGGCTTAAGCCCTGTTAGCCCATTTATAGCAGCCATCCCTGCATATGTGTGTGTGTGATTTCATGTTATGCTATGTTATGTTAATATGTTATGCTACTGTTGAGCGAAAGAGGAGAGGGGGAAGGCATGTGCAGAGACAACGAGAGAGGAGGAGTGGTAGGAGTGTGGAGGTGAGAGTCGGAACTTTGAATGTTGGCACTATGACTGGTAAAGGGAGAGAGCTGGCTGATATGATGGAGAGAAGGAAGGTAGATATACTGTGTGTGCAAGACACCAGGTGGTAGGGGAGTAAAGCCAGGAGCATCGGAGATGGGTTCAAACTCTTCTACCATGGTGCAGATAGGAGGAGAAATGGGGTAGGGGTAATTCCGAAGGAAGAGTATGTCAAGACGGAGATGAAGAGAGCGTCAGACAGAGTGATGAGTATGAAGCTGGAAATCGAAGGTGTAATAATGAATGTTATCAGCGCATATGCCCCACATGTTGGGTGTGAGATGGAAGAGAAACAATTCTGGAGTGAGCTGGATGAAGTGGTGCAGTGTGTACCCAAGGAGGAGAGAGTGGTGATTGGAGCGGACTTCAATGGGCATGTTGGCGAAGGGAAAAGATGTATGGAGCAGATGATGAGTGAGTATTGTGTCAAGGAGAGGAATGTGGAAGGACAGATAGTGGTGGATTTTGTGAAAAGCATGGAAATGATGGTGGTGAATACACATTTCAAAAAGAGGGAGGAACACAGGGTGACGTATAAGAGCGGAGGAAGGTGCACACAGGGGAACTATATCTTATGCAAGAGGCGCGATTTGAAAGGGATTGGAGACTGCAAGATGGTGACGGGAGAACGTAGCTAGGCAGCATCGGATGGTGGGCTGTAGAATGACTTCGGAGATCAAGAAGATGAAGAGAGTGAAGGCAGAGCTAAGGATCAAATTGTAGACGCTAAAGACAGTTGTGTGGAGTTCAGGGAGGAGAAGGGAAGGATAGAGATGGAAATGTGCTGACAAGCGAGGAGAGTGTGTGTTGAGAAGGTGGCAGAAGTACTTTGAGGGGCGGATGAATGAAGAAAATGAGAGAGAGAGAGAGAGAGAGAGAGAGAGAGAGAGAGAGAGAGAGAGGAGAGAGAGAGAGAGAGAGAGAGAGAGAGAGAGAGAGAGAGGAGAGAGAGAGATGAGAGAGAGAGAGAGAGAGAGAGAGAGAGAGAGAGAGAGAGAGAGAGAGAGAGCGAGAGAGAGAGAGAGAGGTTGGATGATGTATGGATAGTGAATCTGGAAGTACGGTGGATTAGCAAGGATGAAGTTAGGGCAACTATGAAGAAGGTGAAGAGTGGACAGGTGGTTGGTCCAGATTAAATACTACATGTGGAGGCATGAGGTGTTTAGGAGAGACGGCAGTGGAGTTTTTAACTAGATTGTTTAACACAATCTTGGAAGTGAGACGATGCCTGAGGAGTGCAGAAGAAGCATACTGGTACTGATTTTCAAGAACAAGGGCGATGTGCAGAACTGTAGTAACTACAGAGGTATAAAGTTGATCAGCCACAGCATGAAGATTTGGAAAGAGTAATAGAAGCTAGGTTAAGAGGAGAGGTGATGATTAGCGAGCAGCAGTATGGTTTCATGCCAGGAGAGAGCACCACAGATGTGATGTTTGCTTTGAGATTTTTGATGGAGAAGTATAGAGAAGGTCAGAAGGAGTTACATTGTATCTTTGTGTATTTAGAGAAAGCATACGAGAGGGTGCCGAGAGAGAAGGTGTGGTATTGTATGAGGAAGTCGGGAATTGCAGAGAAGTATGTAGGAGTGGTGCAGGATATGTATGAGGGAAGTGTGACAGTGGTGAGGTGTGCGGATGGAATGATGGATGGGTTCAAGGTGGAGGTGGGATTACATCAAGGATCGGCTCTGAGCCCTTTCTTGTTTGCAATGGTGATGGACAGGTTGACGGATGAGCTCAGGCAGAAGTGTCCGTGGACGATGATGTTCACGGAGACATTGTGATCTGTAGCGAGAGCAGGGAGGAGGTTGAGCAGAGCATGGAGAAGTGGAGGTATGCACTGGAGAGAAGAGGAATGAAAATCAGTGGGAGCAAGACGGAATACGCGTGAACGAGAGGGGAGGACAGCGGAATGGTGAGGATGCAATGAGTAGAGGTGACCCAGGTGGATGAGTCGAAATCTTGGGGTCAACTGTTAAAGTAACAGGGAGTGCAGAAGAGAGGTGAAGAAGAGAGTGGAGGCAGCGTGGAGTGGGTGGAGAAGAGTGTCAGTAGTGCTTTGCGACAGAAGGGTACCAGCAAGAGTGGAAGGAAAGGTTTGCAAGATGGTAGTGAGATCAGCTATGTTGTATGGTTTGGAGATGGTGGCACTGATGAAAAGATAGGAGGAGGTGGCAGAGTTGAAGATGCTAAGATTTTTATTGGGAGGACAATGGACAGGATGAGGAACGAGTATATTAGAGGGACAGCTCAGGTTGGACTGTTTGGAGACAAAGCAAGAGAGGCAAGGTTGAGATGGCTTGGACATGTGTGGAGGACAGATGCTGGGTATATTGGGAGAAGGATGCTGAATGTGGAGCTGCCAGGGAAGAGGAGAACAGGAAGTCCAAAGAGGAGGTTTGTGGATGTGGTGAGGGAGGACATGCAGGTGGCTGGTGTGACAGAGGAAGATGCGGAGGACAGGAAGAGATGGAAACCCTAACGGGAGCAGCCACAAGTAGTGGTTGTTGGTGCGCACTGCAGCTAGTGCTGAATACAGACGCTCCCCCAAAGTCTTCCTTTCACTTGGTTCAATTACTGCGTGGCCTTTTACCGCTGCGGTAATAGGTGGAAATGAATGGAGTGACATCTTTATATATATGGCTATAATTGGTTTGCTGGATTAATAATAATAATAATAATAAATCAGTATTATATAGCGCATTTCTAACACTCAAAGTCGCTTTACAATAAAGGGGGTGAAACAAGACAACAGATAAACATAGCACAGACATACAGGGGTGGTTGGGAACGGGGACAGACATATAGGGGTGGGTGGGAAGGGGGGGCTACGAGAGGGAGAAGCGCAGCCACACACGACGCCAGCAGTACCCCCCCCCCCACTTGGACAGATACAAAAGGGCAAGAAAAACAAACATCATAAATCACATAAATCACAAATGAAGTCTGAAGAGGTGAGTCCTGATGAATGACTTGAATGTGGGCAGATCGCAGCAGTGCCTGATGTGCTTGGGGAGGGAGTTGAGGAGGGAGCAGGTCGACTGCTAGGTCCTTAGTCTGCCTCAGATTAGGGGTGGATGAGAGGACGGGGGGGCATGAGAAGGCAATGGAGAAGAGGTGTGTCTTGAGAAGGGATTGGAAGAGCAGGAGGGATTCTGAGTCTCTAATGATTTGGGGGAGTGAGTTCCATAGCCTGGGAGCTGCCCTGGAGAAGGCTCGGTCACCAAAGCCGCGGAGGTTGGACCTGCGGGTAGAGAGAAGGGAGGCTGAGGTGGATCTGAGGGACCGAGAGGGTTGGTAGGGGGAGAGGAGGTTGGTGAGGTATGGGGGAGCCAGTTTGTGAAGGGCTTTATAAGTAAGACACAGGATTTTGTAGTTGATCCGGTGGGAGATGGGTAGCCAGTGGAGGTCTTTCAGGACCGGGGTGATGTGGTGCCAGGATTTGGTGAAAGTTAAAAGTGGGGCGGATGCGCTCTGGACCAGTTGGAGTCTCTTGATAGAGCCAGCACCGATGCCATAGAGGAGTGGGTTGCCGTAATCAAGGCGGGAGGAGATGAAGGCATCAGCATCTCAGCAGCAGGACGTGTGAGAGAGGACCTTATTTTCGCAATGTTGCGGAGGCGGTAGAAGGAGGATTTGACCATTTGGCGCCGGATTAAGTGACCAACGACGTCACTGAAGTTACACGTTTGGTCACCTGTGTAATGATCTGTGCCCTCTGGCTATGTTAACTTATAACATTAATAAAGCAAGGACGACTTCTCTCGTGCTGGGTGTTTATTCACCGACCGGATTTCCACTGACGTTGTTAAGTACATCACGTGACTTTGTTGTGGCGCTACGGAAAGCCGTAAGGGACATTAGCAAATCAAATATTACTAGCAAATATTACATCTCCCTTTTTCTGAAAAGTGCTGCTTTCTCTGCAGAGATACAGACCACGTTGAGCACGTTTATAAGCGAATACAATCTTAATAAGAAAGAATATGAAAGTGGAACTCTTATATAACTGGACTGCAACAAAGTAGTGTAAAACATTTCCTTCACTGTCTAAATGTGACACCGTAATAACATTTCATCTTTTTTTTTAATTTCATTACTGGTAACTGCAAACAGCAGGTAGGTACACAAGGTAAGTGAACGCTGTAAATATTTCTTTTCAAAACATAGCAGGTATAGTACAGGTTGGTGTAAAATTCTCTCTTTTTTTACATTCATAAGTCAAGGATTTGTCTTGGTTTGATCGTGCGACCTGACCTCGTGGTGTAACCAGGCTGTGTGTCTGGTTGTCGCTGATTGTTCGTGTCTGGAGGTTCAGCATGCTCTTGCTGATGGGCTTGTGTGTTGTTGTTAGCGCTGGTAACAGTCTGCTGTGAAGTGTGTGTGTGTGTGTAGTGTGAGTGTTCACTCTGCTTTGTCGCAGGTGTTGACGGTTGCGTTGGTAGATCTGACCTTCTTTGGTTTGGATGTGGTAGCTCCTGTCTGTGTTCGCTGGTCTTTCCACAGTTGCAGGTCTCCAGGATCCATCCTCCTGCCGGAAGCGGATTGGTGTGCCTGCGGGCAGGTGGGGCAGAGGTTTGGCTGTTCGGTTGTAGTATGCCTGCTGGCGCTGTTGACATACCTCTCTCCTTTTGTGAACATCCTCCTGACTGGCGATCTGTGGCTGCAGGTGTTTTGCTGTTGATGGGAGAATGGACCGCAGCCTCCGACTCATCAGTAGCTGTGCCGGTGATTTCAGGTTGTCCACCGGTGTGTTGCGATACTCCAGTAAGCTCATGTAGGGGTCTTTGTTCTCAGCTTTGGCTTTGTCCAGGATGCGTTTGGCCGTCTGGACAGTCTTCTCGGAGTGGCCGTTGCTCTGTGGGTAGTGGGGGCTTGTGGTGTGTGAGAAACCCCATGTCTGTGAGAAGTTGCGGAACTCACCAGAGCTGTAGCACGGACCGTTGTCGCTGATGATAGTCTCGGGGATTCCGTGTCGAGCCATTGCTGCTTTCAGCTTCATGATGACGGCAGATGACGGCAGCTGTAAAGTCTCTCTAGCTCGAAGAATCTGGAGTAGTAGTCCACAGTGACTATGAAGTCCTGTGAGTTCCATGTGAATAGGTCTGTGCCTATCACTTGCCACGGCCGCTCGGGTATGGCGTGTGACATCATTGGTTCCTTTGCATTTGCGCTGCGCCGTTCTTGGCATATGCTGCAGTCTGCTACCGCATCCTCGATCTGTTTCCCCATGCCAGGCCAGAACAGTAAGTCTCTTGCTCGGCATTTGCTTTTTTCCACGCCAAGGTGGCTGGCATGGATGCGCTGTATCATGTCCTTGCGAAGCTTTTGGGGGACAATGATTCTCTCACCTTTGAACAGGATACCGTCCATTTCTGAGATTTCTGCTCTGTGGTTCCAGTATTCCTGGATGCTGGGCGGGCACTTTTTCTTTGTGTCTGGCCAGCCAGTGAGTGTGGCTCGTCTGAGTGCGGTGAGCTGTGGATCTTGCGCTGTTTCCTGCTTGATTTCTGTGAGTCTTGTGTCGCTCACAGGGATGTTGCTGAGGACTGTGTGCACTTGGGCCTCCATCCCTTCCTGTAGGTCACTGTCGTGGTGTTCTATTGACTTGCGTGACAGTGTGTCGGCCACCGGTATGTCCTTACCGGGGCGGTGGATGATTTGGATGTCGTATTTTTGGAGCGCCAGGATCATCCGTTGCAGCCGGGGTGGTGCTGCTGCTGCCAGTGGCTTTTTTAGTATTGCCTCCAGAGGCTTGTGGTCTGACTCCACAATCACTTTTCGTCCGTACATGTACTCGTGGAACCTCTTGCAGCCGAAGACCACAGCGTAGAGCTCCTTCTCTATCTGTGCGTAGTTTTCTTCAGTGCTGTTGAGTGACTTGGACGCATAGGCAATTGGTTTGCCATCTTGGAGCATGACAGCCCCAAGGCCACTTTTGGATGCATCCACTTGGAGTCGCAGCTCTTTCTGCGGGTCGAAATATGAGAGTACTGGACCTGGGTGCTGTGTAATGAGATTCTTCATCTCTTGGAACGCCTTGTCGTGGACTGCATCCCACACAAACTCACTGTCCTGTTTCAGAAGCTGTCTGAGGGGGGAGTTTATCTGTGAGAGGTGTGGAGCGAATCTGGCGAGGTAGTTGATCATCCCGAGGACTGTCTCCAGCTCTGCTTTGTTCTGTGGGGGTTGCATGTCCTTGACCGCCTTCACCTTGTGTGGGTCTGGTTTGATGCCTTCGTGTGAGAGCGTGTGGCCGAAGTAGCTTACCTCGGACACGCATATGTGACACTTGTCGGGGTTGAGCCTCACCCCTCGCTCCCTTGTGCGCTTCAGCATCGCTCTGAGACGCTGGTCATGTTCCTCTTTAGTCTTGCCGATCACTAGTATGTCGTCCACTATGGCCGTCACACCGTCCAATCCTTCATATGTTTCATCCACGCGTCTCTGGAACTCGTCTTGAGCGGACACAATTCCGAATGGCAGTCTGAGGAAACGATACCTGCCAAACACTGTGTTAAATGTCGTCAACATTGAGGATTCAGTGCTCAGTTTGATGGCCCAATAGCCTGACCGCGCGTCTAACACGCTAAAGTACTCAGCTCCAGCGAGCTTTGTGGTGGCGTCCTCCAGCGTGGGGAGGGGGTAGTGAGGTCGTTGTATCACTTTGTTAAGAGCTCTGGGGTCTAAACACACTCTAAGTTTGCCTGTCTTTGGCTTCTCAACAATGACGAGTGCGTTCACCCATTCTGTGGGTTCTGTTACCTTACAGATTATGCCGCCTTTCTCCATGCTGTCAAGCTCGTCCCTCAGTTTGCTGCGTAGGGCGATGGGGATTCTGTGTGGCGGGCAGACGACCGGCGTTGCATCTGGTGTGACGCGGAAGGTGCACTCGCCTGGGAACTCTCCTATTCCCTGGAAAACATCTGCATACTCATCCATTATGCTCTGTGATGTGACATTGTTTTCCTCGCTCACAGCCATCACTATTTTTACCAAGTTTAGGTCACGGCATGTTTTCATTGCCATGACTGGTGGGGCGTTTGTGTCAATGACGTAAAAGTCCAGCATCATTGCATTGTCTCTGTACTTACATCTGAGTTTGCATGTGCCTTTCACGCTCAGCGCGCCTCCTCCATATTCAGTGAGTCTGTGTATTGCTGGTTTCAGTGTCACATTTTTGAAAAGCACCTGGAACAGGTTGGTGGGAATAGTATTGGCCTGTGCCCCAGTGTCTAGTTTAAACTTTACCTTCTGTGGAGGTGTGCCAATTCCAACCTCTACGTAAGCCTGCTCGTTGCTTTTTCCGTTGTTCTCTATTGAGATGCAGTCTATGTACAGCTCTGTCTGTTCTCCCACAGCGGTGCTCTCCACTGTAATGTTGTCGAAGTACAGTTCTTCCTGCTCTCTGTCAGTGGTGTACTCTTCTGGGTTCTCTCCGACGGCATGTACTATGCCGCGGTAGTACTTTGTCTGTCCCTGGCAGCTAGACTTGCATACTTTAGCAAAATGATTGAGCTTCTTGCATTTAATGCATTGTTTACCCTTAGCTGGGCAAGTGGCTTTAGCGCCGTGTAGCCCTCCACAATAGCTACACGCCCTAGCGGCGGTGCTAACGTTACCTTCCCTTTGTCTGAAGTTAGCGTTAGCTGCTTTGGGTGCGTTCGGTTTGTAAGTCTTTCTGCCTATTGCGTGCACCGTTTCATGTGTGCTGCCCTGGCCCATAAACTTTAGCTGTTGCTTTGCTAGCTCGTGTGAGCGGGCTACATCTATGGCTTTTTCTAGCGTTAGCTCAGCTCCCTGGCTAAGTAGCTTTTCTCTCACTCTGGGTGAGTTGGTGGCAAACACGATGCGGTCCCTGACCATCTCGTCGGCATTTGGGTAGCCACAGTCTTTGACTAGGAGCTTTAGCTCAGTTACAAATTGTTCGAAGGATTCACTCTCTCCCTGCATCTTTTCATGAAATTTATATCTGGCATAAATCGGGTTTGCTTTGGGGGTGATGTACTCCGTGTACTTATCGTAGTACGTTTCTAGCTTCTTGGCTTGTTCTCCGCTGAGTGTCCAAGTGTTGTGCACATCGCGCCCTTTTTCCCCTATCCAGAGCAAGAGGTAGCTGCATTTCTCCTCTTCGTTCTTCCCGCGCAGGGGGCCCTTGAACATTAGCTCCGTTGTTTGTCGAAATCGTCTCCATGCTTCAGGTAAGTTCGCCGATTCCCAGTCCATCCGTGGAGCTGGAACGCCGTACGAATCCATATTGGGTATTTAAATCCCACTTCTGATAAAATGTAATGATCTGTGCCCTCTGGCTATGTTAACTTATAACATTAATAAAGCAAGGACGACTTCTCTCGTGCTGGGTGTTTATTCACCGACCGGATTTCCACTGACGTTGTTAAGTACATCACGTGACTTTGTTGTGGCGCTACGGAAAGCCGTAAGGGACATTAGCAAATCAAATATTACTGGCAAATATTACAACCTGGTCAGCCGTACAACCGCGAAAGTCTGTCAAGCAACACACAGCGGATCGAGCCAGGCAGGAAGTCAGACACAGGAACGGCATAGAGCATCCAGTCAATTTTCAAAATAAAACCCCCTGTGCAGACTCCCGGTCGTATAGCACATCACCACATCACGTGGCACCAGTCCAGAAGTTGGAAATTGAAAATAAACACAATTAAAACAGACCAAAAAAATAAACTATTTAACGATGCAGAGAAATGGATCTATTACAGATCAGCTGACCAACAGCGTCACTGGTAAACCCGGAACTATTGCAGCTTAACCACGTCATGTGACGTCAGTGCACTTTAACAGCAAACATTACTGGGACCACTACAGCAAACTGCAGATGAACCTTTAATATCCAGGAAGTCACATTATACACACTACCACTGACTGTCCCTGTAACAAATTGGCCAGTTTCGAACATTGACCATACACGGTCCAACCAGGTACTATTTTTGACCGAGTACTGTTTCTTTTCCTTTCGATAGTGACGGATCTTTTATTCTCTAGAGAGCAGAGGCGGTTTTTGGGGACAAGCTGAGTTTTTTGTTAGTTCGGGGCGGGGGGGGGTATTGGTTTTTCAGCATGGGATATTTGTAGTATGTGGTTACGTTTTCATATCAGTGGAAATAAATTTGATTTTTTATTGTGCCTTTCCAGAGTTCAGAGACACTTTCCAGGCTAAACAAGATGGCGAGATGCCATTAGGACAAAAAGCAAACAGACACGAGAACTGGGGCGTCCGGGTGGCGTGGCGAGTCCGTTGCCTACCAACACGGGGATCGCCAGTTCGAATCCCTGTGTTACCTCCAGCTTGGTCGGGCGCCCCTACAGACACAATTGGCCGTGTCTGCGGGTGGGTAGCCGGATGTGGGTTTGTGTCCTGCGGGCCCTGGGGTTACTATGGGCAAATTTGTGCATACACACCCATGGAATTTTTTAGCCCTCAAGCTTGTCTGACAGCGAGCGCAAAGCATGATGGTTATTTGTAATTCCTCCCTCCTAACGTCTACTGTCTACCTCTTGCAACGAACAGGCCTGCGGAGGCATCAGTGCTAGCCAATCGGTTTCTAAATTCAGGGGTTACCCAGGTTCTACACTGGCCTCTGAGACAAACTTCAGGGCTTAAAAATCCCATGGGTGTGTAAGAACAAATTTGCCCATAGTAACGACTGATACATGAGGCCCCTGGTCGCTGCGCTAGCGCCTCCTCTGTTCGGCCGGGGTGCTTGTTCAGGGGAGAGGGGGAACTGGGTGGGAATAGCGTGATCCTCCCACGCGCTACGTCCCCCTGGTGAAACTCCTCACTGTCAGGTGAAAAGAAGCGGCTGGCGACTCCACATGTATCGGGAGGAGGCATGTGGTAGTCTGCAGCCCTCCCCGGATCGGCGGAGGGGGTGGAGCAGCGACCGGGACGGCTCGGAAGAGTGGGGTAATTGGCCGGATACAATCGGGGAGAAGAAGGGGGGACGCCCCCCCTCAAAAAAATAGACACAAGAACAACGAAAGAATGTGATGACATTTTTGGACTGAGTCCTCTCTACAGATCACTTTATTATTCCTTTTAGATTCGCACCAATTCTTAAATGATCTTAAAGGTTTAATCTGTATAGTTTAATTCTACTTCAAGCGAATTTCTACATTTATGTGCAGTCACTGAAAGGGCACTGCATATAAATACCCTTTTAAAGGATGTATAAAATGTGCTGTGGTTTTCTAACATGCCTGTTATATGGAACGTGTACAGCGTTGATGAATATTGGACGTGAGGGGAACATAGCGCCTCCATTCTGTCGTAAGAAGAAAAACAAGAAGCTCCAAACAAGATGTGTCCAGTTCTCTGCCACCCTCTCTGATCCCTGGCTCGGCTTATTGCTCTGGTTTGGGACATGATGTAGAGGCTGTCGAACTAAAGGTCCAGGGCCGGGCCCCAGCTGCCCAGAGCCGGGAAGGGGCTTGTGTGTGTGTGGGGGGGGGGGTGCTTGGTTTTGCGGTGGGACAGCTGAGGTGTCATTAGGACACAGAGGCTCTAGCATTAGACCTCATTATAGCTCTCTGATGGATCTGCCCAGATTACAGCCCGGGACGATGGCACATTCCCACTTTCTGTGTAGCCTGTCTCCACCTCACAGTGTCAGCATGGTGGGCCTTTATCACTCGCTCTATGTCTCTCTCTCTCTCCCTCTCTCTCTCTCTCTCTCTCTCTCTCTCTCTCTCTCTCTCTCTCTCTCTCTCTCTCTCTCTCTCTCTCTCTATTCCAATCATGTGGTTGGAAACAAAGAACAAAGTCATTACAAGCCATTAGAGTGGGCCCTGAATAATTGGACTAGCCCCTTCCTCTCTCTCTCTCCCTCCCTCCCTCCTCTCTCCCTCCCTCCCTCCCTCCCTCTCTCTGTCGTTGTCTCACTCTGTCTGTCTCTACGCATATATAGAAGTAGTGAACACACAGTAGACAGAAATGCACACTTTTCACATTAAACATGCTATTTGAAAGCTGTCCTCATGAATATTTCACTGTGATATTATTTGTGATGGCACGTCCTAATCCTAGCTGATAAATAGATAAATAATAAATAAATACATTCCACCTACCGCACAGTGGGCCCAACTCTATTATTTTCCTTCTCCTGTGTAGTTCTTTTGTCCCAGTTTCAGAGTCCTGCTGCTGGATGAGGCACCAACACGGTGAAGAGGCGGCTGCAGGAGACTGTGGTGTTATACACCAGGAGGCCTTAAAGGAACTGAAGGTATCTGAAGACACAGAGGCAGGCTGCAACGTATGGGTCACGCCCAGAACGCTTGCCCACCGCATATGTTGTACTCATATTCAGCACCATTTTGCCAACAGCAAATGCACACACACACACACAGACGGGTGCCAACATAAAGTGTCTCAGTAAGGTGCTGGTCCACCACGAGCCTCCAGAACCTCATCGGTGCTCCTTGTCATAGATTCTACACGTCTCTGAGCTCCACTGGAGGGATGGACCCCATTCTTCCAGAAGACGGTCCCTCATTTTGGTGTTTTGACGGTGGTGGTTGAGAGCGCTGTCCAACACGTCATTCCAGAATCTTCCATCTGGTGACAGATGGTTTACATCATCCTCATCAAACCACCTAGTGACCCCTCGTGTGCTGTGGATGGGGGGCGCTGTCATCCTGGAAGAGACCACTCCCATCAGGATAGAGATGTTTCATCGTAGGAGGAAGGTGATCACTCCGAATAACTCTGTATTGATTTGCAGTGACCCTTCCCTCTAAGGGGAAAAGTGGACCCACACCATGCAAGGAAAATGCCCCCCCACAGACCTGGGGGGGAATAGCGTGATCCTCCCACACGCTACGTCCCCCTGGCGAAATGCCTCACTGTCAGGTGAAACGAAGCGGCTGGTGACTCCACATGTATTGGAGGAGGCAGCATGTGGTAGTCTGCAGCCCTCACCGGATCGGCAGAGGGAGGTGGAGCAGCGACTGGGGCAGTTCGGGAGAGTTGGGAAATTGACCAAGTACAATTGGGGAGAAAAAGGGGGGAAAATCAAAAAAGAAAAGGACCTCCTTGCTGTAGGGTTCAAACATGTAGGTTTTTCCTTTCATGTGGTGCAAGTGTGTGGTTGTGTGCGTGTGTGTGTGTGTGTGTGTGTAACCACCTCTCTGACTGCAGGTTTGCTTGTGGTTCATGAAGTGAATAAAACTCCTTGCACCTGTGACAGTGACCCTCAGCACATGTCTTATTCTACAATATCTTGGCCTATTGCCTTGACCCCCTCAACAAATGGCAGACTTGGAGGAATCAGGCTTGGCATCAGAGGCTTGGCTGAGCTTCAGGAGGTGCTGTTGATCGCACCTCGGTCAGGGCTATATGCACTATACGTCCTCTAACTTAGCAGCTGCTGCCCTAACCGATGCACTTAGGGCTGTTACTGGACCCTGCAGTGCAACGCGAGGGAACACGTGGCAATCTGCTTGTGTTCGGCAGATCATGAACAAGCACTTTAAAGCGGCTGTTAGCGGCTTATCAACTTTCTCCTCTCGCGTTTTCAAGTGTTTTTTATTGTTTGCGCCACTGTCGCAAAATCTGGCTCCTGTCCAAAACAAGAAACACCGGAAAGAATCCCGATGTGAACTAGAAACCCCGATCTCAGTGCGTTTGTAAAGGCTGGGTAAAACATCCGGTGGTATTAATAAGTAGGCAGGTTGTGTTATGCCGGGATCAGACTGCACGATTCCACCCCCATTTTGAAACGATTTTGTCACCGCCGACAAATGTCCAGCGTCAGGTCCGATTATGAACGTCGGAAATGACGAACGGACGTCTTTACTCTGCGTGTGACATAACTGAAGAACAGCGATGTGTCGTCCGGGACGACACCCCGACGAAAACTCTAGCACGTCAGCATTTTTTTTGTGTGCGTTTTCCTGCATAGTCTGACGTCCCGACGTGTTCCTTGACGTTGACCAATAGGCTGACAGCGTACTCTCCGGCGCACATAGCTAAACATGGCGGAAGAGGTAGCGCTGCCGTTGTCAGGTGGAATGGCCAAACCGAGGAAAGGTTCGCTGAGCAGCGGCAACAATACCCCTGCCTTTCTGTCGCCTCCTCAACGGAGGACCATGACAGAGTCAAAAACGAGACTAAATGTTGGCGAGAAATAGCGGAGGCGCTTCAGCAACCCGGTGAGTAGCTGATGAAGCTGTTGTAACAGTGCACGGTCACGGATGTGTAGACTCGCTAGCTCGTTGGCTAACGGGTCCGACCCTTTAGGTGACTGGTTAGCGCAGTCTACACATCCCTGGTCGTACACTATGCTAGGTTATCATTCCCCAGCAGCACTAGCCCCCACAGCCTCCACAATCGGTTTTTTTCCCCTTCTTCTTTTCTGTTTCCGGACACAAGACCTCCAGCATCACTCATAGCGTTTCTGTAGCAATGATTGACAGTTTCTTGGCCCGCCTCCCCAATGACCTGTGAACTTGCGCAAGATCGTGAAAGGCAGCTTAAGATGATTGGTCAGGGTCATACTTGTAGTGTTGCTAAGACACGGTAAGAATTTGTGGCGCTACGATTGCCTAATCTGACATGGTGGCCATCGTGAAAGACAAAAATATCATGTAGTCTTATCCCGGCATTACTGATCCAGTAGAAAGAATGCAAACTGAAGGTCGGTTTGGAACCCTCTTAAGTCTCGGGTGTTGTGTGGAACTGTGTTTGCCCGTCGAGATCTGTTTCCCCCTAGACAGACTTCAGAGTTGTCTCTTGCTGGGTTGAGTTACCGCTGTCACTTCGGTTGTTCCACCGTCCGCCATTTCCGCTCCCGGGGATAGCTACCGATAGCTACGAGGAAAAACAAAAGCCCCGTCCTCTTCCAACTTTGGTTGTGCAATGGTTGATGCACTTCCTTGTGCCGTAAATCGAGCCTTAATTTTCCCGCAAGATCGTACCCGGTGGCAGACAGAACTGCATCGTGAAAGCAAGGCTTGAAGGGAACCAGTCTAAACGCCGATGATGTCATTATTCTCTAGCCGTTACACTGTCCACTCAACATTTACTTCATAATGATACGTTGAAGCAAAAAAAAGTTGTCTACTGCTGCTTTAAGGGCAAGGCAGTGAAAAACAAGGTTTTATCCAGTGTCCTTCGGCCATGTTTGCGGACAAATAACACAGAAGCAGACGTGTGTGTGTGTGTGTGTTTGTGTGTGTATGTGTGCGTGTGCGCACACATACAAAAACACAAACACTGGTATGGTAGCAAATAATCACAGAATAGGCCAGAGGGCAGCAATCATCAAGGCCCTCCATTGGCTCAAATCTTCCTAAGATCAAGCCATTGGCTGGGGGCTTGTTTAGATCTAGACCACCACTGGCCCGGGGCTTTCATTCATCAGGGCCACTGATTCACTACAGGCTTATTGGAACAGTGATCTGGAGTTTGCCTGTTTTACACAAACCCCAGTTTTATAGGCCATGTTGGTAAAAATATTATATTTTATGTAACCAGACCACATCTTTTTATAGGCCCCCATCATTAAAATGGTGCTTACATAAGGCCCTCCTCTGCTGGGCAGCTGATAAAGCGACTCTCTTGGCGGGACGGTGTTTGCCAAAAAAACCTTTACACCGCCCACCCTCTACCAGCCCCTCACCCCTCGCCCACCCCCGACACTCTGCTCCGCGCCGGCACAGGAGAGATGCACCACAGGTATCTGTTACCATAGTTACAACTGGCAACATCCCAGCAAGGGCTCTGGCAGCTCGCTACCCATCCGCACACCCACCCCCTCATCCTCAGTAACCACCGCCGCCACCATCATGCCCTCTCTCTCTCTCTCTCTCTCTCTCTCTCTCTCTCTCTCTCTCTCTCTCTCTCTCTCTCTCTCTCTCTCTCTCTCTTGCTGTCTCTGTCTCTCTTCCCTTTCCCCCCACCTACTATTCCCCCTTTATCTTTCCCTGCCTCCCTCTCTCTTTGGTTTGCCTTCAGATGATTTTCTCTCCCCAGCCCCCACCCCACTCACCCACCTCCCCTCCCCCACCAGCGGCTCCCTGGCTCCCCCTGCTCCCTGGCTGTCTCTCTCTGAGGTGTTTTACTGTGGTGTAGATTTCAGGAGCTGTTTTCCCCTCAGTCTCATTGGACTCATTAGTGTCCTTTACTGAGGCTCTGTCTGTGCTTAGCGCACAGCAGAGCAACACAGCACCACACACACGGGAGCCTGTTTGCCATTCTGCTGCTTCTGTGTGTGTGTGTGTGTGTGTGTGTGTGTGTGTGTGTGTGCTGCCATGCGTAAGTGCGGCTGTCTTCATTTTTTCACATGCTTGTGTGCTTGGGTGTTGCTTTTTTTTGTTATGCACCAAGTATATAGTGTGCTTTTGTTAGTGTTTGGCTCTAAGTATGTATGTGTGTGTGTGTGTGTGTCAGTGTGTGTGCCTTTGAGTGTGTGTGCATGACACTGTGTGTGCGCCCCCTCATGCAGAGACCCTAACAATTATGGGAGCTCCAGGCTGATGATGGTTGTGTTTGTTTACGGCGATCCAGGGCCATCCTATGGAGACTAACGGAGTCATCGTCTCCATTGTGTGTGCGCGAGTGTGTTTGCATGTGCACACAATAGAAAGTTGAGAGGAGTCGGAGGCCCACCGTAAACAGGAGCAGACTAAACTGTAGGGGCTGACAGCTCCCACTTGGTCCGTGATGAGAGTATCGCTGAAATGTTTTCCGAGTAGGACTCCTCTTCCGTAGCGCCGCTGCATTAAAACCACTACTGCCCTGTCTTCTTTATGTGTGTGTGTTAGGATGTGTGGGTGTTAGGATGTGTGGGTGTTAAGATGTGTGTGTTAGGATGTGTGTGTGTGTGTTAGGATGTGTGTGTCAGGATATGTGTGTGTTAGGATGTGTGTGTTAGGATGTGTGTGCATGTACACCAAGGAGTCTGGGATGGTGCATGTGAGCAATACTAAGCACAAATCCGTAGCGGAAGTTCAAATTAAGAGGGGCGTCCGGGTGGCGTGGCGGTCTATTCCATTGCCTACCAACACGGGGATCGCCGGTTCGAATCCCCATGTTGCCTCAAGCTTGGTCAGGTGTCCCTACAGACACAATTGTGCATGTCTGCGGGTATGAAGCCGGATGTGGGTATGTGTCCTGATCACTGCACTAGCGCCTCCTTTGGTCGGTTGGGGTGCCTGCACAGGGGGGAGTGGGTACTGGGGGGAATAGCGTGGTCCTCCCACACGCTACGTCCCCCTGGCGAAACTTGCAACCGGGCGGTGTTCCTGCTGACCTACGAGGAGCTGCGCCAGCGCCGTCTTGGCCGCTACGAGCACGTCACCAGTCCGAGGCCGCTCCAGCTGGTGAGCCTGCTCAGCCTGGAGGTCACCGTCGTCGACCACTCGTCAATCACATACTTAGAGGTGTTGCCGCTGTGCAATGGCAGGAGCAACGGGGCCGCCGCTGCGTCAGGGCCTAACGCGCCCAGGACACCGGGTCGGGTCGCACGTGTTGGAATACCTTTGTTGAAGGGTGGAGTGTGAGTGAAAAGTCATGCTAACCTTTGAATTACTCCACATTTAATGCACTTCCCTGTTTAGCAGTAGAATCCAAAGGAAGGGGCCTCCGGGTGGCGTAGCGGTCTATTCCATTACCTACCAACACGGGGATCGCCGGTTCAAATCCCCGGTGTTGCCTCCAGCTTGGTCGGGCGTCCCTACAGACACAATTGGCCGTGTCTGCGGGTGGGAAGCCGGATGGGGTTATGTGTCCTGGTCGCTGCACTAGTGCCACCTCTGGTCGGTCGGGGCATCTGTTCAGGGGGTGAGGGGGGAACTGGATGGAATAGGGTGATCCTCCCACGCCCTGGTGAAACTCCTCACTGTCAGGTGAAAAGAAGCGGCTGGCGACTCCACATGTATCGGAGGAGGCATGTGGTAGTCTGCAGCCCTCCCCGGACAGATCGGCAGAGGGGGTGGAGCAGTGACCGGGATGGCTCAGAAGAATGGGGTAATTGGCCTGGTGCAATTGGGTAGAAAAAGGGGGGGGAAATCCCCCCCCAAAAAAAGTTCAAATTAATAGAGGCAAAATAAGGGAAGTGAACGATGTGTGTGTGTGTGTGTGTGTGTGTGTGTGTGTGTGTGTGTGTGTGTGTGTGTGTGTGTGTGTGTGTGTGTGTGTGTGTGCACGCGCGCTTGGAGCCTCAGCAGCGGCAGTGAGATGACAGCAGCCTGTTTAGTGAGTGTTATGCATAAGGGAGGACGGTGATTGGCAGTCATCTATAAGTGATGGTGCATAATGTAGGACACCACCTATGTGTTGCACAGCCTGATTCCATTAAACATGAGGCCTGCAGTCGGGAGGAAATATGCATCGCAGGTGAAAAGGATATGGGAGCTGCCTGTCTCGGGGACCTACTGCGTTAAGCGTGTGTTCACGTGTACTGGTGCGTGAGTGTGTATCTTTGAGTGCAGAAGGACCCTCGCACAGTCTTTATCTAGAGGCTGCGGCGCTACCAAAACTCCAGGCCGCTGGCCCGACAGAGACAAACTAAGGCTGTGTTCGCAGCAGACATCTTCAGTGCGGTTTACATGACCTCTGGTTCATCTGCCCGTTTGGTCTGGTTCATGTAGGCAGGGGTGAAGGATGTTATTCGGACTCTGGTGTGAACAAAAGGAGGGTCTCGGCCTCACGCATCTCGGCCTCACGCATCTCGGCCTCACACCTCTGTCCACCTGGAGGAGAGCTGAGCTGTGGTTCATCTGTAGTGTGAAGCCGGTCAAAACCAAATCCAGGAAACGGTGACAAATGAAGAGCAGGGTTTTCTGAAAATGAGGCGTTTCACCTCCTCCCCTGTCCACGTTTGCCCTCTAAACTCACCCCTGGTGGTGCCACACGGTGGTGGTGGTTGAAATGAGCCCCCCCCCCCCCCCCCCCCCGTTCACTATGAAGCACTTTGGCTGTCAAGATAAAACGCTATAGAAATGCAATCCATTATTTTTTTTTTTTTTTTTTTTTTATAAAATTATATAATATGATATATAATATAAAATAATTAATTTATTATTATTATGTATTGTTATTTTTTATGAAAATATATAATATAATATATAATATAAATAATTATTATTATCATTATAGTTTTTGTTATTTTTATAAGATATATAATATTAACATAATTAATTTTATTATTATTATATTATTATTATTATTATTTATAGGTTTGCTCCGGTTTACTCCCACAGTCCAAAAACTTGTAGGTCAGGTGAATCGGCCGTACTAAATTGTCCCTAGGTGTGTGTGTGTGTGTGTGTGTGTGTGTGTGTGTGTGTGTGTGTGTGTGTGTGGGCCCTGTGACAGACTGGCGGCCCGTCCTGGGTGGCTCCCCGCCTACCACCCAATAACTGCTGGGATAGGCTCCAGCATCCTGTGACTCCAAGTGGGATAAGCGTCTTGGCGAATGGAATGGTATTCTAATTATTATTATTGTTATTATTATTAATAATAATCATTTTCAGTGTCTGTTTATTGTGACTTAAAGCATGATGAATGTCTGAACAACCAATATGTCACCTGCTTTTTACCTGGATAGTAACAATGATGTCTATTTTTATATGGACAGAGCTGCACTTCGTCCCTCATGGACGTGTTTGCCCTCAACTCGTTTGCCTTAATTTGGGTGACCAGGTGCAAACAGCCCATATGCAGCACAAACGGTATGATTTTGCAGGAGAGTGTGTAACGGATTTATAATGCCCACTCTTTACTGGTTAGCAATGCAAAAAGGTGTTGTACTTTGATATAATGCATATCGGTTATAATTTAACTCATTTGTATCCTGACAATGTATAATACAACTTGCTTGAATAACAGATTAGAAAATAAAACGCTGCAGGCATGACTAATGGTAAATAATGAGAGAGGACTGTGTGCTGTGGTGGTGTTTTTTAGCCAAAGAGCATGTTAATTTCTCACCAAGCAAACTGGGGCATGACAGAGCGGAAACTTTTAAGAACAGAATACCAGAGATTATTACTGGATCGTAATCAAAATCAGCTATTTTATGTTTAAATGGGAAAACGTATGTTTTGTTATTTTATTTCAAAATGCGGAACAGTGTCTCATCACAGTCACCGAAACTAACCAATGAAATCAGGAATCAGGAACATGAAATGAAATGAAATGTTGTTTCCCCCCAGCCCACGGCAGTGCCACACAAAGACAAAAACACATATCCAGAAACTACAACAACTTCAAGTACACACATATCCAGACCAACACATATATCCAAACTAAAAAAAAAATAAAATCACTATCTAAGGGAACGAACGCCATCCAGGATGTCTGTTGTAACTGCCGCCTGCATGGGCTAGCAGTTAGCTTAGCCTGCCCACTTCTGCGTCAGGGGCCGTGGTCCTTGGGCCCACCGCACGCAGCAGACTAGGCTCCCCAGCCGATCCAATGCCAGCTCTCACAGCCAGACATGACACCAAAAACTCAACAGTCAATGCCAGGCAAGGCCGCCGCCAGACTCCCCTCGGTGTTATCGGAACTGCCGGTCTGCATAGGCTAGCAGTTAGCATAGCTTGCCCCGCTTCCGCGTCCTGTCAGACAAGTAATGAGTTCGCGATTAGTCTGTTTGACTTTTGCATCATTTATAAAAAAATTTAAAAAAGAAGAAGAGGAAGACAGTGTGAACCCTAAGCAGACCAAAAGTAAAAGTCCCCTCGGCATCTTTCCCACCAGTTGGATTGAACCAAAGAACCAGACTTCAGGTGTGAACACAACTTAAAACCATGTCTTCTTGACAACGAGCTGAAGTATTTGTATAAACGGGGGACAGAGACCACCAGCGTAAAGTAGTAGCCACACATGCCCAGACAACCAGCGCAGACATTTTGACCTGTCATGTTGACGTGACAGTGCCACAACGAAACCTAGTCTCTCAGGGTTTCAGTAGAATTGATTGAGCAAAGGATCCATGAAGAGATACACGTGGGTGGAGTAAGATGCCTCTCTCTCTCCGCATCTTGTACTGCTGGCTCCTAAACGCTAGCAGACGGGCTGCTATCAAGAGACGTTTCCATGACGTGTGCAACTGCATCTCCCATCCTGGTAGTTTTACCACACTGAATAAAATTCGAATGCAAAAACCATGGTGGTGAAATGCAAAGAGAGGGGGACTCCTGTGCTGGTTTTGCTGGGTTGGCTGCCGTGCCATTGAATGGGGAAGAGTTCCAGGAGAATGACTTCTGTACATCAGGATCTTTATGAGATTTCACTGCTTGTCATCCTGGATACCTTTTTTCTTTTCTTTTTTTTCTGCTAATAGGGGCACAGAGGAGGGCAGGAAACATCTGCTGTCAAAACCAAATTATCTTCTGTCAACAAAGCAGGCAGGAAAACCTGTGTATCAACCAACCCTGTGGTCTCTCTCCTACACACACACGCGCACAAACAAAATAGAACCAGATATAAATAGGACATACATGCTGTTGTGTCTGTAAAACAGAGTATCTGTTAAGTTGTGTAAAGAATATAATATCTAAAAGAAGGTTAATGTGTTTTTGATTTGGTTTAATTAATGATTGGCTAACCTTTGACCTGTATACTGGATTGGCTGAGCGTGCCTAGTTAAGTACTGCATGCACACTCAGATTGCCCTCTCTCAAATGGATGCATTACAGGGTAAACTGTCAGGGGTAACTTCAGTGTTTTGTGCCCTTGTGGTCTGTAATAAAGAATAATCTTGGTTATTTCAACCCATTATTTTGTTTACCATTATTGAGTAGATACATGAGAATGGGATTCTTTCTTTACATGTAACAGGTAGTTCCTACCTTGACCCAGAAAGCCAATTACTGAAATTGAGAGCGGCAGCCATGGCACTGTGTAGCAGTGAAACAGTCCTAGTTAGGAAAGACTTGCAATTTTTGTTAGCTAACAAAATTGAAGCTGACCGAAGACTTCTGCTTTGTTAAAAGACTTGGTAGCCCCCAGCAAAGTGAGCGAAAAGCCCCTCTTGAACAAGTATTGAAACACTTTTACACACAAAACAAGAATGTGTTGGCCGATAAATACACCTTTCGCAATCGACAAGAGGTAGGGGAGCCCTTTGCAGACTACATAGCTAGATTGAAAGGATTTGCATGCACATGCGATTTCAGCACATATCTAGATAAGCTGCAAGACCCATTTGTGCGCACCATTACCAGCAAGGAACTGCACCACAAACTGCTGATCACTGCAGTAATGATGAATTGATGTGGGCCAGAATCCATCCATCCATCCATTATCAAAACCGCTCATCCTGCTCTCAGAAAGATCAAGATAACCAACAACTTTGAGTTCACCATCAGTGGGATGCAGTCCATGCAGAGGGGACCACTGCACATATGAACAGACCATATAGGCCAACAAAGAATGAAGCAGCACGACTCCAGAACATTTTGAACAGAGTCAAGAAGCAATACTGGCAGTGAGTACCACAGATGCCTGAGGAAAGGACACATGCCAGGGGACTTCCGATTCAAATATTTCCAGTGTTGAGGATGCGGAAGAGCAGGACATTTGGAGCGAGCCTGCAAGAGCAAGCAAACCGACTGACACACCACTGCCAAGGAGAATCAGCAGTGGGCAAGCAGCAAAACAATAACCCAGTCTTTTCACGCACGAAGTGGTCCAGAGGTGAACTTTATGGACAAGAGCAGGACCAGGTTTCTTGGAACTGTGTAATTGTTTTCCACTTCCTCCATATACAAGTTGGCCTCTATATGTGAGACTGGGGAACTCACTGGGGAACTTCCTATACTACTGCCCCTGGTATGTGAAGTACTAATTCTCTCTTGGCTCAAGTCGTACTTGTGTTTATAACAATATTACATCGAAATTATCTGATGTTAAATATGGCATACCTCAGAGCTCAGTTCTTGGCCCTCTACTTTTCTGTCTATATTTCCCCTCTTGGCCAAATTATACATTACGTTACATTACATTACAGTCATTTAGCTGAGACTCTTATCCAAAGCAACTTACAATAAGTTCATTTAACATAGGAAATCAGGAGAACTACTGAGGTAATTCTTGCAGCTTCTCTCTAAGCAAGCATCTAAGAACAAAATCAGTGCTAAAGTAAAAGTGCAAGAAAGAGGTTTTTTTTTAAATGAGTGAATCAATAAGTGCTAAGAGCAAGTAACAGGGTAGTAGTTCTTGAAGAGGTGAGTTTTCAACCTGCGCCGAAAGATGGGCAACGACTCTGCTGTCCTGACATCAGTGGGTAGTTCATTCCAGGACAGAAAAGAGCAGTGACCAGGTCGATCTGCAGCAGGGGCCTCTGAGCGAAGGGGTAACCAAGCGTCCCGAGGCAGCAGAGCGAAGTGGTCGGGCGGGGGTTTAGGGCTTGACCATGGCGTGGAGATAGGAAGGAGCTGTTCCTTTCACTGCCCTGTAGGCTAGCACCAGAGTCTTAAACTGGATGCGAGTAGCTACTGGGAGCCAGTGTAGGGACATGAGAAGGGAAGTTGTGTGGGAGAACATAGGGCGGTTGAACACCAGAAGATCTACAGCTTTCTGAACAAGCTCCAGAGGTCTGATGGCCGACGCTGGGACACCAGCAAGGAGGGAATTGCTGTAGTCCAGCCGGGAGATGACCAGAGCCTGGATGAGCACCTGTGCCATCTCGTCGGTGAGGAATGGGCGAATCCTTCTGATGTTATAGAGGAGAAATCTGCAGGAGCGAGCAACCGATGCAATGTTTGCAGCAAACGGCAGTTGGTCATCCAGGATCACACCCAGATTCCTCGCAGTCCGAGTTGGCATCACCACAGTGTTGTCAATAGTGATGGCCAAGTCTCGGTGTGGGCAACCTTTCCCCGAGAGGAACATCAGCTCTGTCTTGTCCAGATTGAGCTTCAGGTGGTGTATTGCCATCCACTCTGAGATGCCAGTCAAGCACACAGCAATGCGTGTCTCTACTTGTGCGTCAGAGGGAGGAAAGGACAAGACCAGCTGGGTGTCATCGGCATAACAATGGTAAGAGAAGTCATGCGAGCGAATAACAGAACCCAGGGGTGTCGTGTACAGGGAGAACAGGAGAGGACCCAGAACTGAACCGTGTGGAATGCCAGTAGTCAGTCTGTGAGGCTCAGACACAGATCCCCTCCATGTCAGCTGGTAGGAGCGACCTGTCAGGTAGGATGCAAACATTGAGAGAGCAGAGCCTGTGACACCCAGCCCCTCAAGGGTAGAGAGGAGGATCTGGTGGTTCACTGTGTCGAACACAGCTGACAGGTCCAGGAGTACCAGGACAGAGGAGAGAGTTTGCTGTCGCAGAGTGCAGCAATTCTGTCACTGCAAGGAAAGCCGTCTCTGTCGAGTGACCCACCTTGAACCCAGACTGATTGGGGCCCAGGAGGTTGTTCTGGTGGAGGTACAAAGAAAGTTGGTTAAAGACAGCACGTTCAAGAGTTTTGGATAGAAAGGGTAGAAGGGAAACCGGTCTGTAGTTTTTGATGTCAGAGGGGTTAAGTGATGGTTTCTTGAGAAGGGGGGTGACTCTAGCAGTCTTGAAGGCAGATGGAAAGCATCCTGCCTGGAGGGAGGTGTTGATGAGGTGGGTTAGACTGAAGAAGAGGGGAGGAGTCCGGGTCAAGGGAGCCTGTGGTAGGGCGACTGGATGTGACAAGGTTGAAGACCTCGTCTGAGGAGAGGGGAGTAAGGTGGGATAGGGTGGGATGTGGAGAGGTGAGGGAGGGTGCAGAGGGTGGGCTAGTGCAAGGAGTGCTAACTGGGTGGTGAGAAAAGGAGGATCTGATGTCGTTTACCTTCTTGTCAAAGAAGTTAGCGAAGTCGTCAGGGAGAAGGGCAGAAGTAGGAGGAGGAGGTGGGGATTGAAGAAGTTTAGAGAAGGTTTCAAAGAGTTTCTTAGGATTAGAGGCAGAGGATTTGGATTTTAGAGCAATAGAAGGTAGCATTGGCAGAAGAAAGGGAAGAGGAGAAAGTGGAAAGAAGATATTGGAAGTTGAGAAGGTCCTCTAGGAGTTTGCCTTTTCTCCATTTGCGCTCTGCCACTCTTAGGCTCCATCTGTCAGTACGTACTGAGTCGGACAGCCAAGGGGCAGGTAGAGTTGGGCGTGCAGGCCTGGAGGTGAGGGAACGGAGATTGTCCAGAGAAGAGGAGAGGGTAGAGAGAAGGTCAGTAGCAGTGTCAGGGGGTAGGAGAGAGAAAGATTCAGGTGTCGGGAGGATAAAGGTAACAGAGGAAGAAAGATCAGTGGCAGAAAGAGAGCTGAGGTGTCTATGGGTGGAAACCATGTGGGGAGGGGGAAAGGCTGAGGGGGGAGAAAAGAGGGAGAGAGTAGGACATGAAATAGTGGTCAGAGAGCTGGAGGGGAGTAACAGAGAGATTGGAAATAGGACCGTGTTTAGTAAAGATAAGGACCAACAGGTTGCCGGCCTTGTGGGTAGGAGGAGAGGGTGACAAAAAAAAGTCATGGACTATATTCTATTGCTATGCCGATGATACCAAGCTGTGTGTGCCTATAAGGGCTGATGATCGTACTCAAATTATCCATTTAGAGGCCTACTTGGCTGCTGTGAAAATTGGATGTCTCTAAATTTCCCACTTTTAAATTTGAATAAAACTGACATGCTGGTCATTGGCCCTGATAGACATAGACACCTATTTGATCAAGTAACAGTAACGCTCAAGAACTCTGTGATTTCACAAGTATGGCAGCCAAAAATCTTGGTGTTAAGTTTGATTCCAGCCTTTCCGTTGATAAGAACATGAAAGAAATCACCTACCTGCGTCCATCAGATAATTGAAGTCTGTGGAGTCCTTTAAATCCAAACTTAAAACTCACCTTTTTGCCTTAACCTACAATTTTAGTTGCCTTTAAATTGAGTACTTCATGACCTGTACTGCATGACGGGTCGGTTTCTGTCTCAATGAATTTACCAATCTCTGTCCTGCTGACGAGTTCATAGAGTATAGATTATTGATTATTGCGATTTTTTCTCCTCTCTCACATGTCTTTCTCTTTCTGAATAATGCCTCGTCCTGTCTTCTACCGAATTAGTGAATGGTGTGATATGAGTCTCCCTTGTCTGCATGTGCAGTCTGTCTTCCTCTCAGGTCTCCATGGTGATCGTGGTCGCCACCTGGATGCTGCTTGGCATCCTCCTCATCACATTCTTTATATAGCTTATAAATCCATATGATTTTGTTATCCTGTTTCAATGTTATATCCTTTTCTCCCTCTGATGGGTGACTAATGTCTTTTCTTGTCTCTTCTCCCATGTATGCGAATCTCCCCTCTGTGCAATTGCAGTCTGCCCTACTGCCAGGTCTTACATGGTGATGGTTGTTGCATGGCTCAGGTCCTGGGCTGTTTCGGTAGCATCTTGACACTGTTTGGCGTCCTCCTCATCACATTCTTCACATATCTTATAATTCTGTTATCATTTAGTCTGTACATACAACATCCACTGCATGTCTGTTCATCTTGGGAGGGAGATTCCTCCTTTGTTGCTCTCCATGCGGTTTATTCCTATTTTTTCTCCCTGTTAAAGGGTTTTTAGGGAGTTGTCCCTTTTACAATGTGAAGGTGTAAGGACAGTATGTTGCATTGCTGTAAAGTCCACTGAGGCAAATTTGTAATTTGTGATATTGGGCTATACAAGTAAAATTGACGACTTGAATTGAAGCATACTCTTTTAGTTGTTACTGATAGCTACTCTGGTTGGCCTGAGGTTGTACATATGTCCAGTAGCACTGCTGAAAAGACCATAGAGGAGTTAAGGGGATACTTTGCAACTTGGGGTCTTCCAGATTAGGTAGTGTCCGATAATGGACCTCAATTTATTTCAAATGAATTTCAGAAATTCCTGCAAAACAATTGGGTGAAACACATCAAGAGTTCTCCGTATCACCCAGCTTCTAATGGAGCTGCAGAAGGCTTGGTGCAAAATCTGAGAAAAAAAAAGCATTGGAGAAGGAGACGAGTGCAAATGTGAGTTTGATTGGTTGTAGCCAGAATTTCCTCTTCTGTCACAGAAGCACTCCACAGTCCCCTACAGGGAAAACTCTTACAGATAAAATGTGAATTCAAAACCAGGTTGTACCTCATAAGACCTAGCTTTTCTGAGGTCATGCAGCAGACGCGGGGGGCCCAGCAGGCCAAACAAGCTGACCGACTAGAGCATTTTAGACATTTTTAGCCTAAACAGCATGTGGGGGAAGGTGTTCCGTGGCTACCAGGTATCATTGTAAAGGCACTGGGTCCTGATACATATTTTGTGAAGTGTGTGGGGAAATTTACAAGAGACATGTAAATCAACTTCTCAGTACCGAAATGTCCACCAGTGTGTCAGATGACATGTTTTCTGATACTGATATAACTGCTGGGGACGGGTTTTCAGATGTGTCGCGTGCCACTGTGTCAGCTCCGAAAATGGTGATGTGCAAACCATAATGTGGATAAACGACAGCCACAGGTTAATGCTCCAGTCCCCACGCGAGTAAAGAGTCTGTTGAGAAACCCAAGTGGCAGGTTAAGCCACCTGTTGAATTAAATCTGCTGGAAACTTTAATTTAAAGAAGTCACATAAGAAGTGGAGGTAGAGTTAATGTTCTACGGGTTTCTGATTTCAGCAGAGGAGTGTTGTGCCTGTGGCACCAACTAAGTGTTTAGCTGTGTAAAGAACATAACATGGAAAAGAAGGTTTAATGTATTTTTTTTCTTTTGGCTTTTTCCCCCTTTTTCTCCCTAATTGTACTTGGCTAATTACCCCGCTCTTCCGAATCGTCCCAGTCGCTGCTCCACCCCCTCTGCTGATCCGGGGAGGGCTGCAGACTACATGCCTCCTCCGATACGTGTGGAGTCGCCAACCACTTCTTTTCACCTGACAGTGAGGAGTTTTGCCAGGGGGACGGAGCACGTGGGAAGATCACGCTATGCCCCCTAGTCCTCCCAAACTGGCTCCCCGACAGATCAGGCAAGGCACTAGTGCAGCGACTAGGACACACCCGCATCCGGCTTCCCACCCACAGACACGGCCAGTTGTGTCTGTAGGGACGCCCGACCAAGCCCGAGGCCACACGGGGGATTCGAACCGGTGATCCCCTTGGTGGTAGGCAGCGGAATAGACCGCTACACTACCTGGACACCCCGGTTTAATGTATCTTTGGTTTGTATTGATAAAGGTTTGGCTAACCTTTGACCTGTATATCCTGGATTGGCTGAGTGTGCCTGGTTAGATAGTGTATGCATGCTCAGACCGCCCTCTCTTAAACGGGAGCGTTACTGTGTCCTCGGCGTCTCGTGTTCTTGTGGTCTGCAGTGAAGAAGAAGCTTTGTTATTTGAACCCGCTATTGAGTTTAGCATCATTGAGTAGGTACATGACACATGCTAGCTTGAATACACATACATGGATGCACAGGTGTTCTTTGACAGACACACAATGAAAGTCTTTTTGCGTGCTGTGTGACGCGGTAGATTGGAAGCGGTGCAGGGTAAGCGCTGATGACGTTGTCATACACACAACAGATGTTCTTGAGACAGTTTTGTTAGCAGTAAAAGTCATTTTGTCGTTTTAGAGTGCACACACAATCTCACAAGCTATCATCATCTCCTCCCTCCAATCCTGCCACCCCCCCAAAAGCCTTTCAGTGTGTTTACCCAACGATCCAAACCCTTGTCTCTCTCTCTTGCTCACTCCCAAAGTGCATGTGTCACTTCATTTCGCCGCTCCATCTATTTTTCATGGCGGTAAATTGCGTTCCTCCGTCGTACAGCGAGCTCTTGCCTCCTAATCCATGGAGATGACCTCTAATAATGCTGAACGCCACTCACCGCCGGCCCTCTGGCCCTTGTGCACCCCGTCATCTCCTCGTGACACTCGTCCGACACTCGACCCGCCTCCCCACGTCCCCTCTTCTTATTCTCTCCCTCCTCTTCTCTCGCTGCCTTGTTATTTCCTTTGTTTCCCTCCCTTTGGCTGTAGCTTTCCGTTACTTTTCTTCCCGTCTCCCTTTTTCTTGCCGTGTTGTCTGTCAGGATTGCTCCCGCTGTCACAGAGCCTCTGTCCCTCTGCCTTCCATTCCTCCCTCTCTCTCTCTCTCTCCCTCTCGCCCCCTCTCTGTCTCTCCCTGTCTCTCTGTTGCTGTCTCTTTCACTCTCTCTCCCCCTTCTCTCTCACTCTGTCTCGCTCTCTCCCCCTCTACCTCTCTCTCCCTCTCTCCTCTCTCTTGCTCTCTCTCCCTCTCTCTGTCTCTCTCTCCCTCTCTCTCTGTTGCTGTCTCTTTCACTCTCTCTCCCCCTTCTCTCTCGCTCTATCCCGCTCTCTTCCCCTCTACCTCTCTCCTTCTCTCTCTCTCTCCCTCTCTCTGTCTGTCTCCCCCTCTCTCTCTGTCTCTCTCCCTCTCTGTTGCTCTCTCTCTTTCGCTCTCTCTCTCTTCCTCTCACTCTCACTCTCCCCCTCTCTCTCTCTGTCTCGCTCTCTCCCCCTCTACCGCTCTCTCTCTCCCTCTCTCTCTCCCTCTCTCGCTCTCTCGCTCTCCCTCTCTCTTTCACTCTCTCTCCCACTCTACCTCTCTTTCCCTCTCTCCTTTGCTTTTTTCCCTCTTTCCCCCTCTCTCTCACCCTCTTTCACTCTCTCTCCCCTCCCTCTCTCGCTCTCCTCTCTCTTTCACTCTCTCTCTCTTGCTCTCCCTCTCTCTTTCACTCTCTCCCCCTCTACCTCTCTCTCACTCCCCCCCTCTCTCCTTTGCTTTCTCCTTCTCTTTCTCACTCTCTTCTTCTCTCCCTCTCTCACCCTCTCTTTCACTCTCTCCCCCACCCTCTCTTGCTCTCTCCCTCTCTCCCTTTCTATCTCTTGCCCTCTCTCTCTCTCTCTCTCTCTCTGTCAACTGGTTTGTCTCTTGCTCGCTCTCCCCAGTCTAATTTCAGTATTCATTCATCATGTTGTCCCAGTTGTGGCAGCGTGTGGGGCTGCTGGTGTTCTGTGGAGCTCAGTCAGTGGACGGGGGGGGGGCACTCATGCCCAGTCTGCACCCCCTTCTGATCTGATGGAGACCGGGGCCGCAGACAATAAACACATGCTTTGATCGCCCAGGGCTGAATATGACACTCGCACAACTCTAACCCACACAGGAGGACAAGACATGGCCCAAGGCACATCCCACCCCGTGTGTGTGTGTGTGTGTGTGTGTGTGTGTGTGTGTGTGTGTGTGTGTGTGTGTGTGTGTGTGTGTGTGTGTGTGTGAGAGAGAGAGAAAGAGAGAGAGACAGTGTGTGTTCATGCATGTGGATGCTTGTACATCTGTGTGTGTGTGTAGCATGTCTTGTGTATCTGTTGACATGTCTGCATGTGATTCTCATGTCTGTGTGTGCATGCACGCACACACACGTTTCTTTGCGAACACGCTAAAACTCGCGTGTGTCAGCACGTGGCTGACAGGCCCGAGCGTATCGATGTACAGTTGGCTGTGCCGTCTCTTGTCTCCCCCCAGATCATTCCAGATCATTCCAGCGCCGTCTTTGAACAGCCAGTCTCGTGACACACCAACAACAGCGTCTGCAGGCGCGTGAGCCCATCACGCGGCCGTCACGCAGCCGTCACAAGGCCATTACGGAACCTCCGCAGTCCGCGCGTCAGCACGTACAGAGATAAGTCACGGAGAAACAAATAACTTGAAACCGCGTCATCCTGTCAGCGCTTATCTCGCTGCCGCGGCGGAAGTCAGCGTTTTAATTGAACATCAGTGGGGAAGTTTTCCGCGTTACTTAGTCTGACCCCGGATAAAAGTAGACGCACGCACGCCAGCAAGCGCACACTTGTAGGAGCTGCAGCAAAGACACGTGTTGTCACGTTTATTTGCAGAGCTCTTTCATCAAACCACACTGCCACGGAGTGATTTACAGAGAGACAACAAAAAAAGATAAAATTAAAGAAACATTAATTTTAAAAAATCGCCTACCAACATGGAGATCGGCGGGTCGAATCGCCGTGTTACCTCCGGCTTGGTCGGGCGTCCCTACACACAATCGACTCTGTGCACAACTGTCTTAGTTATGCTGAGCACCGACTTCCGGTATTGACAATGGCGTAGTTTTCGCGATGCCTGCAAGACGTATCATGGATTAATGTCAACGACACGCACAGAACTGTCGACAAACTTCCACCTGCAGCTGCCAGCAAACGGGTGAAACGTTTCAGGTTGTGCATATCAAGTTAGGTCCATAACTATGAGGACGAGTGGACGTAGATGATGATGATAATAATAATAATTGTAATAGCAGCAACAACATCTGCACATAAAACAACTGTTACTGACACAATGAAAGAAAAGACTTGGAAGTTTTGGCCCTTGGCTTGGCATGCATGAGATATTTTGGCCCTTTGGGAAAAGTAATTGGGGGACCGTGGCCTAAGACCTCATTTAAGCCCAATGTTAAATATGGATACGGGCAGTCTTCTGCCCGTATTTTTTGTTCATTTCGTCCATATTTGTGCATGTTTTCTGAAAACTTATCGAGGGAATTCCTATTTGGTAAATGCTGGCACGTTTTGGCTGCCGTTGCTCATTCAGATCCATTTTTTTCCCCGGCTCTTTTTGTTTTGAATACTAACTTGTCTTACCGAATACTGGAACTAAGCTGAAATCATGGTAAATGTCAACCACATGGGTCACACTTTCTACCATGCTGTCCTCCATCACCACTTCTAACAACTGAGATACTCACCGGATGAGCTATACTGAATTTGGTCACATTACGAACCTCCGAGAGCTCTTTGGTTCCATCAAAATATTCTTCTCCGAGGGCGTCCGTGTAGCGTAGCGGTCTATTCCATTGCCTACCAACACGGGGATCGCCGGTTCGAATCCCTGGGTTACCTCCGGCTTGGTCAGGCGTCCCTACAGACACAATTGGCCATGTCTGCGGGTGGGAAGCCCGATGTGGGTATGTGTCCTGGTCACTGCACTAGCGCCTCCTCTGGTCGGTCGGGGCGACTGTTCGGGGGGGAGGGGGAACTGGGGGGAATAGCGTGATCCTCCCACGCGCTACGTCCCCCTGGCAAAACTCCTCACTGTTAGGTGAAAAGTATTGGCCTGCAACTCCACATGTATTGGTGGAAGTATATGGTAGTCTGCAGCCTTTGGCAATCGGCAGAGGGGGTGGAGCAGTGACCGGGACAGCTTTGAAGAGTGGGGTAATTGGCTAGATACAATTGAGGGGAAGAGATGGTGAAAATTTTAAAAAAACAAACAAATGAAAACGTTCTTCTCCGACGTCCAAGGTACATTCACGGTGGATCTCATCATAACTTCAGTTTTGGTGGTGGCAATGCTGAGACTGTAAGCTCCTTCTGGTCAGCAGGTTCACACCATCTGAAGAGCTCTGACTGCTGTGTAGACCACAGTCTTCTAACTCCGCTACCTAAATCTGCTGTTTATACGCACACGACCTGTCATAAGTTTGCCCTCTACAATATCCGATCTATCACCAACAGAGCCCCTCTGGTCAATGACTTCATCACAGAGCACAAACTGAGCTATTTATGTCTCATGGAAACCTGGCAATCACAGGATGACTTTCTACAGCTAAATTCAGCAACTCCACCAGGGTTTGTTTATATATGCAAACCTCGTTCTTCAGGCTGAGGGGGCAGCCTCGCACTGATCTATCGTGATAATATAAAACCAACGCCACTCTCTCTACCTGATCAATCTTCCTTTGAACTGCTGGCTCTTAAGCTCTATGGACCTACACCCATCATCATTGCTGCTCTGTACAGGCCACTTAAGGCATCGAATAGTTTTATCACTAAACTCTCGACAGTTTCAACCACCCTTAGCGCAATGTCCCTGAATATAATCCTAATGGGGGATTTAAATGTTAATTTTGATAACACTGACAATATGCTCACTAAAGGTTTTAAAGCGACGTTAGACTGATTTGATCTAAGGTAATATGTCAGCTTTACAGCCCACACCAAGGGTCATTTCCTTGACTTAGTTTGCTGTTCCGACATCGCACCATATAACATCACCTCTGCTTAACTACCCATCTCTGGCTATAAAGCTGTGTTTTTCAACACCAACCTACTGCTCAGTAAATCAAGGGTGCGTCGTACCATATCATACCGCAGCATTAGATATGTTAATCAAGATGATCTCAGCAATTTATTACCTTGAACCCCATTCCTGCTCCCACCTCCTCACTCCCTGATCTTATGGTCTACTACAATGATAGTTTATCTTCTGCACTTGATTCTTTAGCCCCCCTGAAAACACGGGTTTTCTCATTTGCTCATACTGCTTCCTGGTACACACCTGAATTACACCAGCTCAAGGATATAGGTCGGCACCTTGAGAGGCTCTGCACCAAGACTGGACTTGCTGTTCACAAACAAATGTATTCTGACCATAAACTCCATTACGAAAATGCTCTTTCAACAGCTAAAACACTTTATTATGCAAATATCATCAGTACAGGTGAAGGGAATACTGGAACTCTCTTCTCCACGGTTAAAAGGTTACTAAATCCACCTGAAACCAATATGAACAGTAACCTTTCTCATGAACAATGCTCTGTTTTTTTTAAGTTTTCCAACTCCAAAATTAGTACCATTCATGAGCAGCTAACCTCTGCTAACATCATGCAGACGGACTTACCATCAGCAAGCACCATGAAACTGTCCCCATCCACTGTCCTATGTGACTTCAGTCTTCCAACTGAAAATCACATTTTTGAACTTGTTACTGAGTCCAGTCACAGAATGTGAATCAGTTAATTTGGACACAGTGTTTAGTGGGAGAAAGGTGTTGTCACTCATCCAAGTGACTTCGTCAGTGTCAGTTGACTGCAGGTATCCCCCAACCTTATAAACAGCACAGTTGCATAACAACCCAAACCAATGATGTTTCATATGCAAATTGCTGTGACCATTAACTAGAGTTTCAATGGCCATGTTAGTGTTCACAGAGGATTGGGGAAAAGTTGCAATCACAGCATTGTAAGATGGTGACAGATGTATTCTTAGCCCCCCCCCCCCCTTCGGTTCAGGGATGGTCGTTCCCTCATCACAGGATAACTTCAGTCTCAACTGACTGCAGTTATCCCTCATGGCCTCTTTGACTCCCTGTTTAGACCAGTGTTCCTCCCTATCAAGGATGTGCACATCCTCATCCTTGAAGGAGTAGCCACTGGCCTGTGGATGGGTGTAGACTGCGGGGTCCTGGCCTGAGTACATCTGCCTCCATCTTACAATTCTGTGATTGCAACTATTCCCCAATCCTCTATGAATAGTACACACATTGAAACTGTAGTTAATCGTCACGCCAGTTTGCATATGAAACCAATTGTTGGTTTCGGTCGTTATGCAACTGTGCTGTTTATAAGGTTGGGGGATAACCGCAGTCAGCTGAGACTGACAAAGTCACTTCGATGAGTGATGAAATGTTTCTCCCACTAAACGTGTTCAGATGAACTGATTCACCTTCTGTGATTTCCTTACCTGAATTATTGAGCATGCATAAAAAGAAGCTACTAAGGCCAATAATTCCACATTTCACCTGGATCCACTTCCCACAACCCTAGTTAAAACATGCCTACTCTCATCTCTCTGATAACCTCTATCATCAACTCCTCTCTGTCCACTGGTACAGTTCTCCCTTCACTGAAGATTGCCACATTCAGGCCAACTCTGAAAAAACCCTGTTTAGAGTCAAATGACCAAAACAACCACTGGCCTATTTCCAATTTACCATTCATCTCCAAAATCCTTGAGAGAGTAATTGCATCTCAACTCCAAATCTACCTTGGTAACAATAATCTTTTTGAACAATTCCAATCTGGCTTTCACCACAAACATAGCACAGAAACAGCCCGGGCTACGATCACCAATGACCTCATTTGTACAGGTGATTCTGGTTTACTCTCTATCCTCATCCTTCTTAACCTCACAACAACCTTTGATACTACTGTAGTGGTGATGGGGCTACATAATTCCCCTTATTGAGCTAGTAGGAACGTTAGTTTACAGCTGCTGTTTCCTCGGATCGGGTTTACAGTGACACACTTCCGCTGCGCGGGTCTTTTGTTATTGTTGTAATGGTGGAAGGAATAAATGGTGCACGTTGTGTAGCCGAAAGAGAAAGTTGTCACGACTCCTGCTTGAGCTCCTCTACACTGGTGACTCCGACGTTTGTCTCTTGGTAGTTAGCAGAGACAATCTTTCGAACGAACATGGTTGACAAAATCAACGCAGTTTCTCTCAAATTGCCAGAGTTCTGGGAGTCATCGGCAACGACATGGTTCGCCCAGGCGGAAGCGCAGTTTGCTATCCGCAAAATAACGGATGATGCTACTAAATACTACTAGGTGGTATCGGCGCTCGGATGTTCGACTGCAACTAGAGTGGCGAGTCTCCTTACAAATCCTCCGGCGGCAGACAAATACAAGGGGCTCAAAGATCACCTCTTGAAGATTTTTGAACTTTCAGACGCCGAGAGGGCCCACCGTCTCTTTTCTCTGCAAGGCTTGGGTGACGGCAAGCCATCCGAGCTCATGGACAAAATGCTGAATCTGCTGGGACCGGCGCACACACCTGATTTCCTCTTTGTACAACTATTTCTGTGGACCACCTCAAGCCTGCTCACCTGGACTTAGACCGCCCTGTTGGTCTTGCCCTGCCCCCACGGCGGGGGCACCCCCCGGCTCTGCCCCCCTCCCCCGGAGAGCTGCCCCCTGCTTCCCCAGCCCCTCCCTTTCCCCGGTCCAGCTGTGAGGACTCTGCTGCTTTGCCTGCGGTTAACCAGCCCCCAGCTCCTGTTCAGCGGAGCCGTTGGGGCAGAGAGATCCGCCCCCCTCGCCACACTGACTTTTCGTATTAAGGCGAATTCTGGGGGGACGTGTGTAGTGGTTATGGGGCTACATAATTCCCCTTATTGAGCTAGTAGGAACGTTAGTTTACAGCTGCTGTTTCCTCGGTTCGGGTTTACAGTGACACACTTCCGCTGCGCGGGTCTTTTGTTGTTGTTGTAATGGTGGAAGGAATAAATGGTGCACGTTGTGTAGCTGAAAGAGAAAGTTGTCACGACTCCTGCTTGAGCTCCTCTACACTACATCCTATCAGCTCATCATGGATCGTCTGGCCAGCATTGGAGATGAGGGCACTGTGTAGCAGCGGTTCACTTCCTACCTTACAGACAGAACACATTTTGTACAGATTCAGAATTACCGGTCAGAAAGTTTCAAAGTTCATCATGGCGTTCCACAGGGTTCAGTGTTGGGGCCACTCCTGTTTATTATTTACCTCCTCCCTCTTGGCAACATATTCCGGCACTATGGTATCCATTTCCACCATTACGCTGATGATACACAGCTTTATGTGTTCACTAAGCCCACTTCTACTCTCCCCTCCAGTACCTTCACTGCTTTTCTCCATGATTTACAGATATGGATGACAAACAATTATCTGAAATTCAAGAGGAGTAAAACTGAGCTACTCCTCATTGACACTAAATCTGCACTGTTGAAAACTCTCTTTCCATTGCTGGAACAACCATACCTGTCTCCACACAGGCTAAGAGCCTTGGTGTTATCCTAGATAGTACCCTTTCTTTTTCCAGTCATATTAAAAACAATATCTCCCGGATTGCCGTTTTCCACCTGCAAAATATCTCCAGACTATGCGCTGCTTTAACACAACGCTTCACGGAAGTCTTAGTCAATTCTTTGGTCACATCACACATTGACTACTGCAATATGACCCTGGCAGGCATCCTCAACATGCTTATTCACTGACTTCAACTCATCCAGAATTCTGCAGCATGGATTATTACACGTTCAATGTTCGATGTCCACTGAACATGTCTCTCTCCTGTTGATTCAATTACACTGTTTTCCTGTGTCACGGCAGATTAATTTAAAAAAATATATATTATTAACGTTCAAAGCTCTTAATAATCTATCCCCTGCTTATCTCACAGACCTCCTTCAGACTTGCACTCCATCTCGCTCCCTGCGGTCTTCATCAGCAGGTCTGTTGCCACTACCAGCCATCAACCTCAGCACAGTGGGTGCCAGGGCTTTCTCCTATGCTGCACCCAAACTCTGAAACTCCATTCCCCGTCACATCCGCTTATTGGACTCCACTACAGAATTCAAAACTGCGCTTAAGAGCCACCTTTTTAAACTAGCTTCCTCTTTTTAACTGCATTCACTTTTTCAACTTACTTTGGATTTAACGCCTTGCTGAGCTATATGTTCTGTTGCTTCCTGCGTGTTTTGTTGTTGACTCTACTGGGTGCACTGAGGGTTGATCTGCACTCTACTGGGTGCACTGAGGGTCGAACCACTTCTTCCTTCACCAAGGACCTGCTTAAAGTCTCTGCCATCTTCCGTGCTGTTTTCCAGCCCCTGTGCTGTCTATTCCTCAGCAAGTGCCTCACGTTCATTTATTTTTGCCTGATTTTACCTTTTTCTCTTGTTTTGTAATAATCTTTTTTTCCCCTTTTCCTTTTGCCATTGTTTAATTTCTTCCCCCACCACTTCTGTCTCTCATGCAAGAGAATCAGAATATTTCCAGGTAATTTTGGCTCTGACTTGAGCACTACTTTGAGTGCAAATGAACCACAAATAACTTTTTTTTTCTTGAATTGGTTTGCATGCCTCATACGTGGGGAAACATACCAGTCTGGCAAATTAGTTCAACATCTTCCCAGATGCCTACGCTATTTCCCTTCAAACGATATCTTTTATGATTATTAAGGCTGTGAATGAGATAAGTTGCAATGAAAACATCAAACTATGGAGAGAGAAAAAATCTTGAATACTGCGTGAAAATCGCTTTACTGAAGAGCTGCATGTCAGTAGAAAGTCTGACGGGAGTGATGGAAGCAGAGCTTTTGCATTTCTCAGTGGCAAGCAGTTTCTGTACACCGTCTTTCAGCTTTTCCTCAAGTGGTTTTGATGGCAGAATCCTTTCAGGCCCTGGAAACAGAGGGACCGCTTATTCACCTGAAATTCAACTGATTGTGTTTTGTTGGGGTTTTTATTTTCTTTTTTTTTTTATTTACCCCCCCTCCCCTTTTTTCTCCCCAGTTGTACTTAGCCAATGACCCCACTCTTCCGAGCCATCCTGGTCATTGCTCCACCCCCTCTGTCGATCCGCGGAGGGCTACAGACTACCACATGCCTCCTCCGATACATGTGGAGTCACCAGCCGCTTCTTTTCACCTGACAGTGAGGAGTTTCACCAGGGGGACGTAGCACGTGGGAGGATCACGCTATTCCCCCCAGTTCCCCCTCCCCCCCGAACAGGCGCCCGAACCGACCAGAGGAGGCGCTAGTGCAGTGACCAGGGGAGATACCCACATGCAGCTTCCCACCCGCAGACACGGCCAGTTGTGTCTGTAGGGACACCCGACCAAGCCGGAGGTAACACGGGGATTCGAACCGGCGATCCCCGTGTTGGTAGGCAATGAAATAGACCGCCACGCTACCTGGGTGCCCCCAACTGATTGTGGTTTGAATTTTTTTTCTGACTTTTTTTTCAGGCAGTTTTCTATTAAAATGTGTCATACCCTTTTTAGTGTGGTTTACCCGGTAGCTGTTTTCATCACATTGGATTCTGGGTAAAAGCACAAGACAAGTTGTAAACTGTGTCTTTCAGCGCTCTTAATTCTGAGAAACCATCCAAAGCTCGTTGAGGCTATCGACTCAAGTTACGCTTCATCTCCTGACCAACTGATGTGTCAGTTGAGCTGGCATATCACCGCTCACCAAATGGGGTGATTTATTTAATTTTGTTAAGATCACTTCCTCGTTCTAAGCCACTGCTCGTCCCGCTGCCATTATTGCCACTTTAGCAATTAACACTTGCCATCATCAAGTTGCTCGATGTCTCCAGGGTGGAAGATGATGGTGTAGCCTGATTAAGGGGAGACATGAAGATGGGAAATATATATTTTTGTGCTAATTGTCAGGGGAATAAGATATTTCATACAGCAGAGAGGAAAAAGAGCAAGTTGTTTCCCCAACAACAAATAGGGGATGTATCCAATCCGCTTTAATCTGAAATATTTATCCTAAAGAAGGCTGGATTACTGACAAAGCAAGCAACTCCTCGAAAGCCCCAGATCCCCAAGGGCCCCAAAAGGCCCCAGGTTTGCGATGTGTCAGTTGGTTTGTGGTAATTTGATTAAATGCAAATTTGTTACAAAACATGCACCATTTCAACATATCTCAAATGAATTGATAGGGGCCCTAACAGGGGCCTCTATCCATTTTTTGTACATGCGCAATGTACAGAGAATGGAATTGGTCAGGTTGGTCCGGGGTCCAATGTACATTTTCTGTCCCTGGGGACCCCAAACGAGTTAATCCAGCCATGATCCTAAAACATCTGGGTGGTTATATTTCCTAAAAGGCATGTTGTGTTTTGCAAATGAAAGTCCATAGATCTACAGCACACAGTAAACCTGTGGCTGTCAATACACATTATTTTTTTCTTGAATAGTTCTTAACTTTATACTTTTGAATACAGGGCTTAAAAGAGAACTGGTGAGGATGCAAACAGGAATTATGTTCCAGCAACGGTTGACTTAGCTGAAATTCTGCTTATATAACATAGTGAGGTGAACATCAGTGAGCATCTAACATCAGTGAAGACCTTGGCAGGTAGGGTGGCCACTTATAATATGGGATCATCCTGTATTGGAAAATAAAACGCTGTGTCCCGTATTGGCTCAATAAGGGAGGGACGCAATTTGTCCCGTACTTTCGTACGCGTTGTTTCTATATATACACTAGGTCTTCAGAGTGCTGAGAACAACAGAAGAAAGTTAAACAATCAAGTTGGGGTGGCACGGTGGCCCAGTGGTCAGCACTGGTGCCTCAAAGCAAGAGGGTCTGGGGTTTGAACCCCAGGCCGTCCCAGGTCCTTTCTGTGTGACGTTTGCATATTCGCCCCATGTATGTGGTGGGTTTCCTCCGGGTGCTCTGGTTTTCTCCCATCATCAAAAGACATGCATGTTAGGGTTAATACTCCTGTCTGTGCCCCTGAGCAAGGCAGTGGAAAGAAGAAGTGGAGTTGGTCCCGGGGCGCTGCCTGGCAGCTGCCCACTACTCCTAGCTACACAGCTAGGATTGGTTAAATGCAGAGAGTAAATTTCATTGTGTCTGTACAAATGACTAATAAAGTGTATTCTATTCTGCTCTATTCTATTCTGAACCACTTATACGGGGTGAGTGGAGAAGTTTAATTTCAGCGACGAGCTACAGACCGACAAGCTCGTGCTGGCTGTGTGAGATTGCACGTCAGCGTCATGCTATCATGGTTGCCATTAGCCCTCAGGGGTTGCCTCGTACAGTTAAAAATAGCACCCTCAATCGCTGTTTTTATTTTTCTTATTATTTTAATGTCTGAAAGTCTGCCCGTGAAATGTAAGAGGCTGAATGGGAGACGCCACTGATATTCCGTAGAGAGAAAGCTTATTGGCTCCACACAGAGAGTGACTGACTGAACAGCTGCTATGGAAACAAAGAGACTTAATTTTTTTTATTTCTTTTCTGTAGGCTACTGGGGAATGCTTGCAGTTAGTGATGGTTCCCGTTTGTTTGGGGTGGACACAATGTCATGTTTGTGATGTTTCAGTCTTGTGTCAAACCAATCAGTATTAAGAATCCAAAGTATAATACAAATATTTTTGTTACGGTTGTAATTCTGAAGATGTATTTTAACCAAATGCAAAGCAAACTTTACGCGTGGCACGGATGCATGAACAGTCAGTGGTAGGATGTGAATGGGCGGAGTTAATCACGGCGAAACTACAGGTGTATGGGCAAAACGAGTGTTCGCTTGAGTTCAGAAATGTTCAACTCGAGAGAACTTTTACGAAAGAAAATAATTTACTGACTTTCAGGACAAATTAGATATTTACAAAAGCAAGGCTCAGGGTGCTTTCGTAAGATCTCATAGAAAATGGACGGAAAAAGGGGAACAAAACCCTGCTCACTTTTTTAGATTAGAGAAATCAAATTCCAAACACTCAGCCATTGAATCATTAGAAATTGATGGCAGAATTACAAACAATTCCAGGGAGATTGCATACTTTTGTGCTGACGTCTATAGTCCATCCGTTATCCTTTATCCAAACCGCTTATCCTGGTCTCAGGGTTGCAGGGATGCTGGAGTCTATCCCTGCAGTCATTGGGCGGCAGACGGGAAGACACCCTAGACAGGCCGCCAAAATCTAATTACTCTGTAGAGGCCACTTCTAGGTTTTGATTTGTTTTTAAATTCAATTCACACTTGTAAAACCATATCTGACATTGATAAGCAATTCTATGATAAAGTAATCGCTTAAGAGGAAATTCGAAGTTCTATAAGGGATCTGAAATATAATAAATCACCCGGTGATGATGGTATCACATCTGAATTTTATAAACTATTTTCTGAAGAGTTAATTCCTTCCCTGCTTGAAGTCTTCAAAGAAAGTATTGATTCTGAAGCCCTCCCCCCAACCATGACTCAAGGTCTTATTACTTTAATTCCAAAACCGAAAAAAGATTTGCAGTTGATTGATGATTGGCTGCTGGCCTATCTGTCTTTTGAATAATGACTACAAAATTCTGGCCCTGATCTTTGCAAAGAGAATTAAAAAAAGTTTTAGATTTCATTATTGATGAATCTTTATTGGAAACAGACGCATTGCAAATAATATCAGATTGGTTCTTGATTTATCGGACTACTCTGATCTTGTCAATCAAAACAGTTTTATTTTAGTTCTACATTTTTATAAGGCTTTTGACTCTTTGGAACATGTTTTTATTTTTGAATCGTTTGGTAAATTTTGGTTTGGATCTTTTTTTTTCCGCAAGACTATGAAAACTTTATATAACTCCGGGAGCTGCTCTATTAGACTCATGCATGCGACTTCACCACATTTTATCCTCACCAAAGGGATCAAGCAAGGTTGTCCAATCTCCCCATATTTGTTCCTTCTCACTGCCCAACTCCTCTCAACATTCATGCTTGAGAGTGATATCCAAGGAATTTCTCTAACAGGTCGTCAGATAATCATCAATCAGCTTGCTGATGATACTAGATAATTTCTAAAGGATGTATTGCAGGTTCCCAAGGTGATAAATCACATCAAGATATTTTCTGAAGCTTCAGACCAGAAAATGTGAACTTCTGGCAATTAAGGACTGTATCAATCCTTCTATATACAACATCCATGTAAAGAGCCAAATCAATTATCTGGGGACTGTGGTGACTAAGAATGCAAATGTCCGATGCTCTTTGGACTTTGATCCCATTATTGAGAAAGCGCAGAAAAGATTTAACGTATGGCTACATAGAGACTTAACCCTCAGAGGTAGAACTCTGTTAACCAAAGCAGAAGGAATATCTAGAATAATATATGCTGCACTTTCTCTTTATGCGGACAAATCCATCTGTAAATCAATTGATCAAATGTTTTTCAGATTTCTCTGGAAAAACAAAACTCACTATGTGAAAGACTCTGCAGTTATGAGTACCACGGAGTTGGGCAGTCTCAAGTTTCTTGATTTTTCCTCTTTAGATAACAATTTCAAAATCAATTGGATCAAACAATTTCTGTCCAACCCTGAATCTATATGGATCTTTATGCCAAACTAAATATTCTCGCAGTTGGGTGGCCTCCCTTTTGTATTAATGTGTAATTACAGTGTTCCTAAAATACCCTCCCTTTTGTCACAATGTCATAAGCAAATGCTTTTATCTTGGTCCCTAATATACATGCACACTTTCTCTCCCCACAATTATTTGATTTGGAATAATAAAAATATTCTTTATAAGAACAAGTCTCTTTTTTTCAAGAACTGGTTCGACGACAATATTTTATTAGTCAGCCACCTATACAATTCAGAGGGCTTTTTACTTACTGAAGGGAAACCTAGCCTGGGTGGCTAAAATGTAGCAGGCTGACTCAAAACAGTTTCTATATAATAAAACGATTTATTCACAGGGTCTAGCTACATATGAACTGAACAAGCTCAACTCCCAATAATTGAGATTAAACTAACAAATAAATGAACAAAACTCAACTCTCAATAATTGAGCTTCAAAGTAACATCTTTAAACAACTGAGCTTTAAATTAACTAATAAATGAAAAAACTCAACTCATAACAATTGGTACATCTCGTGCACACATCTACACCCTGACATCCTACAGCTCACTAACAACTCCAAAGCTACTGCTTAAATACTCCCTTCGAGTTGATCAGAAGCACCTGAGTTTAGGCTGCACCATTGTGGCGGGGAAAGCCAACACCTGGAAATGATTAGGATTGATGACGGGACAAATGGTGTGTTCTCCCCCACTTTGTCATGCTTACCTATTCTGAATTTCTGTTGGCTATTAGTGTCCTGTTGGCTTTGTATAGTACCAAGCTTCCTTCTATTGATGTTTGAGCATTGAGCTACTAGCTGCTTCTGAGTCAGTGTGGAAGTAGGTCTCCTACTAATCCACAGTTCCCACATTCACTTCATATAGCCCCTCTCCAGCGGTCTGCTGTTATAGTAGCATTCCATTAAATTCAGGTTCTTGGCCCTTGTCCATTAATTTCTTGTTCCAGTAGCCCATTTTTCATCAGGTTGCCCTTGTTCCCTAACACCTGACACGAACCTTGTTGACCTGGGTGACGTCTGAGCCGGTATGATGTACCATCAACACAGAAGACATAGCTGATATCGAGAAATCCTACCAGTGGCTAGAAAAGGCTGGACTAAAGGACAGCGCAGAGGCTGTGATCATAGCAGCTCAAGAACACGCATTCAGGACCAGATCAATTGAGGCAGGGGTCTACCACGCCAGACAAGACCCAAGATGCAGGCTGTGCAAAGATGCCCCTGAGAAAGTCCAGCACTTAGTAGCAGGGTGTAAAATGCTAACTGGGAAAGCATACACTGAAAGGCATAACCAAGTGAATACAACATTGAATGCAGTATCTGGTCATCTCATGTTCTCCAATGAAAGATCCCCACACCATGTATCAACCAGAGAAATTATTAGCTCTTACCAATGAAATAGCTAACGTTGACAAATTGCATGTTGAACGCAACTATGAAACTATGTAAGGTGGGACAAAACAAATTAAACATTTAAATTATCTTCAAATTTTGTATTTATAAACTAACACAAATTTTACTTGAGATGACAAAATTGTTTTTGCTTCAGTGACCATAGTCTACTGTGGCCCACAAAGCATGTCTCTTACCAGACAGCCCTTTTCCCCTTCACCTTTTTTTTTAATTGATATATTTTTTTGAACATGAGATGCCTCAGCTCTGTGATATTTGATGATGACAGGTGCTTTACTTATCCGGTTATCAAGTCACTATTTTTCATTGACATTTAATGAGAAGGTACATACCCTAATTGTATATTTCTACATGAGTGCATCTGATGCACAGATAGTCATCTAAGGTCCATGTGTCAAAAAAGAGGTGTTATTGTCTTCAGTCTGAGAAAGAAAGTTGATCTAAAGCAGCCAAATCAATACATTGTTAATTAATTTACTTGTTCCGGTCCCAGTGTTTCTTGCAGACTTACGCTAGCCTTTGAGAAGATCCCACCCATGCAGAAATGTGCTGTTGCTAATGCTGTTTTACCATAGAAAACCCAGAAAGGGTACATATTTTGCCCTTCTCAGTTTTCCTCACCAATTTTTCAAATCAATTCCAGCGTAATTCCAATATGGAAAATACGAGGGAAAATAACATTTTTGTGTTTATCTTTCAGCTCCACACAGTGGCTCACTTCCTAGTTAAATTACCTGCTTTCTACTACTCCATTCTCTATTTTTACATGAGTTAACAATACCATCCAAATGATGGTCAATTAAAAAGTCACTTATAATTGGGTGTTTATCATTAAAATTCTAATTTCATTTTTATGAATGTACTGCATGTTATTTAGCAAAATTTTCTTGCATATATCCAAATTAATGAGAACAACGTGCAGCTAATACATTTTATCACCTTAACTTCCAGGGCCCTAAAAAACATTGTGTTCAAACTCCACATTGGCCTGCCCCCTCTGGTCAAGTAAACTGTTATCAGGCCTTTGAGACTCACCTGAATTCAGCAGCCACTTATATAATGAAGTGTTTAGCAAAAGTGTAATAAAAGCCTATGACTCATTCTAGTAATTCGTCTCTATCTGTGTTACGGTGGGTTTTTCCAAGTCCACTGCCTGTTAAATAGAATGTACATTCAAAGTTCAGTCATTTGAGCCTGGAAAATTGCGACCCCGCTCCATTAAGGCTATGATTGCTGGAATTAAATGTCATCTGAGGTGTCTGGGCCCATCAGCGTGTAGTTTACTCCAGAATCCTTCATTCTGCTCTTACCTCAACAGTCTCAGGACGGCACAATGCCCAGGCTATAACAACAGACTATCTCTCGGTATCTCTTAAGTGCACAGTTGGGTTTCAAAACGGAGGCCAGGGTGTTTCTTCACATATGTTACACGTTATTGAAGGCTGACATACTACAGTACCCAGGCCTTTAATCTTTTTCTAAAGTGCAGCAAATTCACGTTGTGATTTTTCTCTTTTAGCCTACTGCATGGCTTTGCAGTCAACCTGTAAAGTACATTTGACTTGTAATTTAAAGAGAAAGTTTGCACTATATATGTATGGAACAATCTAAAACTGACAAAGAGTTCATGAAGGGGAAACAGTTATCATTGCCGCAAGTACTACATTTGTCTGATTTCTTCCAATGCTGAGCTACCTGAAATGTCAGGGCATCAGAACCAGTGTCATGACTGGTCTTCTGCAAAATGTTGTATGTTCTTCCCCATCTCTAGTCCAGCTCTCCAGTTTTACACGCACGCACGCACACACACACACACACACACACACACACACACACACACACACACACACACACACACACACACACACACACACACACACACACACACACACACACACACACACACACATATATATACATACACTACCGTTCAAAAGTTTGGGATCACATTGAAATGTCCATATTTTTGAAGGAAAAGCACTGTACTTTTCAACGAAGATAACTTTAAACTAGTCTTAACTTTAAAGAAATACACTCTATACATTGCTAATGTGGTAAATGACTATTCTAGCTGCAAATGTCTGGTTTTTGGTGCAATATCTACATAGGTGTATAGAGGCCCATTTCAAGCAACTATCACTCCAGTGTTCTAATGGTACAATGTGTTTGCTCATTGGCTCAGAAGGCTAATTGATGATTAGAAAACCCTTGTGCAATCATGTTCACACATCTGAAAACAGTTTAGCTCGTTACAGAAGCTACAAAACTGACCTTCCTTTGAGCAGATTGAGTTTCTGGAGCATCACATTTGTGGGGTCAATTAAACGCTCAAAATGGCCAGAAAAAGAGAACTTTCATCTGAAACTCGACAGTCTATTCTTGTTCTTAGAAATGAAGGCTATTCCATGCGAGAAATTGCTAAGAAATTGAAGATTTCCTACACCGGTGTGTACTACTCCCTTCAGAGGACAGCACAAACAGGCTCTAACCAGAGTAGAAAAAGAAGTGGGAGGCCGCGTTGCACAACTGAGCAAGAAGATAAGTACATTAGAGTCTCTAGTTTGAGAAACAGACGCCTCACAGGTCCCCAACTGGCATCTTCATTAAATAGTACCCGCAAAACACCAGTGTCAACATCTACAGTGAAGAGGCGGCTGCGGGATTCTGGGCTTCAGGGCAGAGTGGCAAAGAAAAAGCCATATCTGAGACTGACCAATAAAAGAAAAAGATTAAGATGGGCAAAAGAACACAGACATTGGACAGAGGAAGACTGGAAAAAAGTGTTGTGGACGGATGAATCCAAGTTTGAGGTGTTTGGATCACAAAGAAGAACGTTTGTGAGATGCAGAACAAATGAAAAGATGCTGGAAGAATGCCTGACGCCATCTGTTAAGCATGGTGGAGGTAATGTGATGGTCTGGGGTTGCTTTGGTGCTGGTAAGGTGGGAGATTTGTACAGGGTAAAAGGGATTCTGAATAAGGAAGGCTATCACTCCATTTTGCAACGCCATGCCATACCCAGTGGACAGCGCTTGATTGGAGCCAATTTCATCCTACAACAGGACAATGACCCTAAACACACCTCCAAATTGTGCAAGAACTATTTAGAGCAGAAGCAGGCAGCTGGTATTCTATCGGTAATGGAGTGGCCAGCGCAGTCACCAGATCTGAACCCCATTGAGCTGTTGTGGGAGCAGCTTGACCGTATGGTACGCAAGAAGTGCCCATCCAACCAATCCAACTTGTGGGAGCTGCTTCTGGAAGCGTGGGGTGCAATTTCTCCAGATTACCTCAACAAATTAACAGCTAGAATGCCAAAGGTCTGCAATGCTGTAATTGCTGCAAATGGAGGATTCTTTGACGAAAGCAAAGTTTGATGTAAAAAAAATCTTATTTCAAATACAAATCATTATTTCTAACCTTGTCAATGTCTTGACTCTATTTTCTATTCATTTCACAACATATGGTGGTGAATAAGTGTGACTTTTCATGGAAAACACAAATTGTTTGGGTGATCCCAAACTTTTGAACGGTAGTGTATATATATGTATATACTTTCTTTTTAAGTACTGCTAAAAGCTGCTATGAGGTCTTTCTAATGTAGGACGTCTGCGGCCTGTCAATGCCATGATTTCAGCAAAACTCGTGTTGACTGTGTAGACGTAAAGAGACCCTGACCGCTTGTGATGTCATGAATATAATAATCTACTACTACTACTTTTGGCTGCTCCCGTTAGGGATCGCCCCAACGGATCATCCGTTTCCATTTCTTCCTGTCCTCTGCATCTTCCTCTGTCACACCAGCCACTTTTCTTAACAACGTTACAAAGGGCTTTACAAAAGAAATAAAACCAGGCAAAAATGAGTATAAGCCCCAAGAGCGCACAGAGGAGGTAAAGACTAAACGAATAAGACCAAATATATAGAAATAAAAGTAAAAACAATGTAAATAAATAAAAACAAATATCAAACTTTCCCAAGCTTTCATAAAGGAAAAAAAAAGTTCTAAGAAGAGATTTAAAAGAAGACTTGGTGTGTCTGAGTTCAGTAGACAGTGGAGTCCATGGTGTGGGGGCTCTAACAGCAAAAGCCCAATCACCCTTTGTGATAAACCGTGACCTGGGAATAACCAACAGGTCTCCATCTGCAGACCTTAATGGTCGAGAGGGCGCATACCAGGTCAATAAATCAGAGATGTATTTAGGAGCAAGACCGTTTAAGGCCTTAAACGTGAGCAATAAATTTTTAAAATCAATTCGAAGTCTAACAGGGAGACGGTGTAAGGAGGCAAGCACGCGGGTGATGTGATCATGCCTCTTTGTCCCGTTAATGAGTCGAGCTGCTGCGGTTTGTACCAATTGGAGATGGTGGAGGGAGCCCTGGCTGATACCCAAGTAAAGTGTCACATTAATCAAGAATAGATGGAAAGCACATACAAATTTTTGTACTTCAGTAACTGATAAAAATGACATAATTTTAGAGGTTATCTTGAGCTGGAAGAAACATGACTGAACAGCATTTTTGACTTGATTATCAAAACAGAGGTTAGCAATGAATATTACCCCTAGATTCCTAGCAGCCTACCTAATACTAATTGACAGACCACCAAGATTAGTACCAAAAGGGCTGGGGGACCGAACAGAATGACCTCAGACATATCATTATTAAATTTAAGAACTGTTTGGGACATCCAGCTTTTAATATTAGATAGGTGAGTTGTGAGATTTGCTAGGCCGCTGGGATCTGTGGGTTTTAGTGGCATGTATAACTGAGCGTCGTCAGCATAAGAATTGTAAAACACATCATGATTTTGAATAACCTGGCCAAGAGGCAATATGCATATAGAAACCAGAAGGGGGCTAAGAACTGGGCCTTGAGGGACACCAAAACTCAACTGAGCCATTGAGGAAATAGCGTTACCCAGAAAAAATAGGAAAAGTTCTGTTGGCGATGTATGAGCGTAACAATCTAAGAGCCGAGCCCTTGATGACTGAAGCGGTCACTTAAACGAGTGATGAAACGTTTCTCTCAATAAACATTGTATCCAGATGAACTGATTCAACTTTCCTTGATTTAGAAAATATACTTCCTAATTTATACATCTATTTAACTCTTTACAATAGTTTTGACTCTAATTAGTCCTTTGCACCTCAACACAGTGGCTGTGTTGCGTTCACTTGCTTGAGGAGATGTGTGGTGCTACTCAACCTGTTGAAATTCAGTATACTTTTTGAGGTATTCAGATATTTGCTAGTGTAATGAATGACAGACTGTTCAGTCTATGAGGGGATTGTTGCATCAAAGGCTTCTTTTGATTTGCCGTTCAAAGATTTCATTGATTTACATCCGATATACTCTGGATATTATGGGATGCCAGGTGGGCTCTATGTACCTAAAACCATCTAGTCATACCCACGCAACTACAGTGCACAATAAGCACCTAGCAACTACTTAAGTTACTCTACCATAACTCACCATCAAGTGAACATCTTATAACCACCATACCAATACTGACAGGTAGCCCACGCGCTACTTTCTCCAGTTAATCTAATTTTAAGCTGTTATTATTATTGGTAATGTTATTATCATTATCATTGTTGATATGTGGAGCTTGGCTGTAGTTTGATGGAGGTTTTGTAGGGAGCTGCAATCGATTCTGTGTCTTTTGTACTTTTCTGGTTTGAATTCGTGTTTCACAGGAACTGACAGAAAAAAAAGCCTCAATACCAAAATCTAAAAAAAAAAAGTCATTGGAATTATGAACTATCAATGCACATTTCTACCCCGCCACAAAGGGCGGTTAGCAGAAACTTGTTCAGGTCCCTCGTCAGCTCAGTGCAGCCTGCGTGTGCGTTCCCAACCCACAACGCTGGTGGGTCCCGTTTACCCCGGACTGTTACGAAACAGACTCCTGACACGACGATGACACAATTTGTGTTTCTCAAAAGGAGTCTCATATTGATATTGCTCATCTGTCTGAACGGACGGGTAGTCGTCGCACTGTCAGCCACCGCGGATGCGTTTGTCTGCTAAGTGCCTTAAATGTAGATGTAATAAATTGTAATAAACTGTTTAATGTAACAATGAACAGGAATGATGGGTGCATAAAGGAGAAGCTAGGAGGGGAGGAGGAGGAGCAGGGGAGACAGTAGATCCCCGCTGAGCGCAACAGATAATCAGGTTTGGGAATGGGGACCTTTAATGGTTGCCAATTAAAAACTAATTAGAAAGCGTAAGCTCAGCTAGATCAGATATCGGTCTATCTTTCATCACACAGCTGTCTCAAACAAACAGTCACACTCCGAGATGGGTTCACGTGACGTCCTATCAGGGCCGTTTTTAAACTCCGTCTCTGCCTTTTGTCTCCCCCTGTCTCCCCCTCTGACTACTCCAACTTTCTTTCTCTTTTCCTCTTCCATATTCATGCAGGCACACACGCACGCGCACACGCGCACATACGCACGTACATGCACACATGCACACGCACATACACACAAACACACTCATATACACATATGTGCACGCGCTCTCACACACAAACACACACTCGTATACACATACGTGTACGCACTCTCACACACAGATGCACACACAAACACACTCATACACATACGTGCACACGCTCTCACACAGACACACGCAAACACACACTCATATACACACATACGTGCACGCGCTCTCACACACACATACAGACACAAACACACACTCATATACACACATACCTGCACACGCTCTCAGATACACACGCAAACATGCACACCCATATAGACACATATGTGCACGCGCTCTCACACACAAACACACACTCATATACACGCATACGTGCACGCGCTCTCACACAGCTACACACACAAACACACACTCATATACACACATACGTGCACGCGCTCTCACGCACACACACACAGACACACACTCATACACGCATACGTGCATGCGCTCTCACACAGATACACGCTCATATACAAATACGTGCACGCGCACTCACAGATACACACACAAAGACACACATATACACACATACGTGCACGCGCTCTCACACACGTACACACACAGACACACGCGGCGGACAGTGAATACATGTGGTGCTCATTCAGCAGCAAAGCAGCTGTAACAGACATGTTCTCTCCTCCGTCTCTTTCATTTGCCGGGGCAGAATTGCCTCTGAATTGATGGCAAATAGTTGAATTTGACCCAAATGTGTTTCTATAAATAGCCGTGAAGAGACAAATGAAAACACATGACCTGCTGCAGTTGCTGAAATTCAGATTCAGCGAATGACAGCCGCATGCGATGACAACCTATTAATGAAGAAATGGATGTGTACGTCTGCAGCAGCGTGGGGCTGCAGAGAGCCATGCTGAGACGATGCACAGGCACAGGGGCAGGGGCAGGGGGCCTGCTGGCGTTGAGGGTTCGAATCCAGATGAGACCTCTGGCCACAGCTTCATTTGGTCTCTTTCCCAGTTTTGTTGACCGACTCCGCTGTGCTCCGGGTCAATCCAGAAAAAAAAAGCTTTTGTCTATCTTAAAAAAAAGGAAAAGCAAGGGCATCCGGGCAACATAGCGGTCTATTCCGTTGCCTACCAACACGGGGATCAGCGGTTCGAATCCCCGTGTCACCTCCGGCTTGATCGGGCGTCCTTACGGACACCATTGGCCGTGTCTTCGGGTGGGAAGCCGGATGCTGGTATGTGTCCTGGTCGCTGCAGTAGCGCCTCCTCTGGTCGGTTGGGGTACCTGTTCGGGGGGGGGGACTGGAGGAATAGCGTGATCCTCTCGTGCACTACGTCCCCCAGGTGAAACTCCTCACTGTCAGGTGAAAAGAAGCAGCTGGCGACTCCACATGTATGGGATGAGGCATGTGGTAGTCTGCAGCATCTCCCCGGATAGGCAGAGGGGGTGGAGCAGCGCCCGGGATGGCTCGGAAGAGTGGGGCAATTGGCCGGGTAGAACTGGGGAGGGGGTAAAAAAGGGGGGGAGCACATATACACTGCAAAGCAGGCTAACCACTACCAAACGCATTACTACACCCGTCACACAGGGTGTAGTATTTGTGTTAAAGCACAGTTTAATTGATGGTGTCAGTGGTGGATCATCAGCAGATGCAGCACTAGAAAGCCATTAGAGGGAAAACAAGAACGCCATTATAAAGGTCCGTTATAAAGGTCCAGCCCTCATTAGCGCGTATCATTTGAATATGATGGCGGGGATGAGTCGGTCACGTTGTGGTGATTTGTGATCAGCATTGTTTGCCCGTGTATCTGAAAGCGTACAGAGGACGTCTTGAAACGCTCCAAATTAACGTGCGTTGAGTGAAAAGGCCCTCGTGCCATTTTTCCACTAAACATTTAAACCCAATAGCATAATACAGACGTTAATCAAGAGCCCCCCCCCTCCTCCTTATCATCCCCGAACACTGTATTGACACATTATTGACTCACCGTGAAAAAAGGAAAAAGGTTCCCACTAAGGTATGGACAAAGTGGAATACGATGATGCGGATCGATCGGCACAAAATGTCAGCCAATTATTCCGGTGAATGTAGAAGTAGTGAAAAACCTTTGAGTCTCATCAGTCAAGATGAAGAAATACTGTACGAGCCCGGCTGCACAAGTAGTCCTGTGGCCCTTTAAAAGGACATTCCTCATTTTCATTGATACCATGCTGTGTCATCTACCTTATCAAATTCTGTCACTGTGTGTGTGTGTGTGTGTGTGTGTGTGTGTGTGTGTGTGTGTGTGTGTGGTGTCTAGACAGGAGAGCCTAATCTTTTTCCCATGTTCCCTTCCAGTCCTGTTGGGGCCTTTGAATGGCAGATAAACAGACCGAGGCTGAGTCGGAGGCTTCATCAAGAGGATTAATTCTCAGAGTCTTATCTCTAGAGGAGCCTCTCTGCCTTTTCTCCCTCTCTTCCTTCTCTCCAGCCAGCAAAGGCTCTCAGTACAAACCACAGAGTTCACTTACAGTTCACGCACTTACAGTACACACCGCGGCCATGCTCTCACAATCACTGAGCACCTGTGTGTGCGTGCGTGCGTGCGTGCGTGCGTGTGTGTGTGTGTGTGCATGTCTGCACATGTGTGCAAGTGTGTATGTGTCCGTGCGTGTGTATATGTGTATGTGCACGTGCGTGCGTGCGTGCGTGTATGTGTCAGTATGCGTGCGTGTGTGTATGTGTGTGCATGTGCATGCATGTGTGTATGTGTGTGCGTGCAAGCGTGCATGTGTGTATGTATTTGTGCGTGTGTGATGTGTGTGTGTGTATGTGTGTGTGTAAATGCATGTGTATATATGTTTGTGTGTGTGCATTTGTCTATGTCTGTGTGTGTGTCTGTGTGTTAGTGTGTGTGCATGAATGTCTGTGTTTGTGTGTGTGTGCGTTTGTGTTTGTGTCTGTGTGTATGTGTGTTTGCATACATGCATGCATGTGTGCGTTTGTGTGTGCATGTGTGTGCGTGCGTGCATGCGTTTGCGTGTGCGTGCGTTTGTGTGTGTGTGTGTTAATATTACTCTGGAAAACGTGTTTGTTTTCAGTCGGCACTGTCATCATCATGGCATAAGATGAACAGAGTGACACTGAAAAGTTTCGGTGATCTTCAGCGGACAAAGTTTACAGTGTGTTTACACAGGTCACTGTGTTTACATAGTTTACAGTGTGTTTACACAGTTTACAGCGTGTTTACATAGTTTACAGTGTGTTTACACAGTCTGCAGTGTGTTTACACGGTTTAGTGTGTTTACAGAGTTTACAGTGTGTTCAAACATTTAAGGGTGTGTTTACATACAGTGTGTTTACATAGTTTACAGTGTGTTTGCACAGTTTACAGTGTGTTTACACGGTTTACAGTGTGTTTACACAGTTTAGAGTGTTTTAACTCAGTTTACAGTGTGTTTACATAGTTTACAGTGTGTTTACACAGTTTACAGCGTGTTTACATAGTTTACAGTTTGTTTACACAGTTTAGTGTGTTTACACAGTTTACAGTTTGTTTACACAGTTTACAGTGTGTTTACACAGTTTACAGTGTGTTTACATAGTTTACAGTTTGTTTACACAGTTTACAGTGTGTTTACACAGTTTACAGTGTGTTTACATAGTTTACAGTTTGTTTACATAGTTTACAGTGTGTTTACATAGTTTACAGTGTGTTTACACAGGTCACTGTGTTTACATAGTTTACAGTGTGTTTACACAGTTTACAGCGTGTTTACATAGTTTACAGTGTGTTTACACATTCTGCAGTGTGTTTACACGGTTTAGTGTGTTTACAGAGTTTACAGTGTGTTCAAAAATTTAATGGTGTGTTTACATACAGTGTGTTTACATAGTTTACAGTGTGTTTACACAGTTTACAGTTTGTTTACACAGTTTACAGTTTGTTTACACAGTTTACAGTGTGTTTACACAGTTTACAGTGTGTTTACATAGTTTACAGTGTGTTTGCACAGTTTACAGTTTGTTTACATAGTTTACAGTGTGTTTACATAGTTTAAAGTGTGTTTACATAGTTTACAGCGTGTTTACATAGTTTACAGTGTGTTTACACAGTTTACGGTGTGTTTACATAGTTTACAGTGTATTTACATAGTTTACAGTGGGTTTACATAGTTTACAGCGTGTTTACATAGTTTACAGTGTGTTTACACAGTTTACAGTGTGTTTACATCCGTATCGGGTTTCTTGTACATGATCATATGAGTAGAGGTATTATAAAGACAGCAATCAAGACTTCCAGTAAAAAAAATAAAAAAGTTTAAAAAGCAAGACAGCCATTCTTGTGAGCATGCAAAGCATCTGAGTTGTTCAGATGTTGTGTTATAATGAAGTGGTTTGCACGTCAAACTGTGAGCCACCTCTTAAAGTAACTTAAGCTCGACGACACCGCGTTTCTGTGGAGGGAGCGTTGCTCGGGTTTTAGCCTCTTTCTAATGGCAGAACTCTGTTTGCTGGCGGAGCGGTACTGTTAAAGCAGCTTCCCCAAACTTGCATGACAGGTTGTGCAGCTTCACTGCACACCCAGCGTTGCTTTATTTACTGCTGCAAGAGGGGAGGTCGTATCCCCGAAAGACAAGAAACACAAAACGCTTTGAGTCAAACAGGCTTTCACACACGTGAGTTAAAGAGCAGTGGGTGCTGGTGTGGGAAGTGTGTGATCAGGTGCAGAATATAGTGCCTGCAAATGGAGAGCGCGGAAGGACAACAAGCTAATAACTGTAATTGCAAGAAACGACCGTCGACTCCAGTTTCTCGCGAACCCTCTCCTACCCCATCCTCTCCCCCTCCATCCCTGAGCATCCACTCCTCCGTCCTCATCATCCCCCTCTCACGCCCCCCTCACCTCTCTTGTTCCTCTCTTCTGCCATCCTTTATTCCTTCCCCACAGTTGCTCTCTCTCCTCTCATCATGAGGTCTCCCACCCCACCCTCCACTGTTCCCGGATAGCAAAACTGCTGTGGTCCTGTCCCACACCCGACACTTTCATCCGGCCCACATTCGGCGTGGAGTGACGGCACTTGGGCGGTCCACTCCTGTTCGCCAGGTCTGGGCCAGAACCAAGCCGTAGCAATGCCACATGTGCCACGTATTTGCCAAAGGTGGTCCACATTTGTTTTGTGATATTTGGGCCATATTCACCATTTAGCACATGGGCCACTTCAGGGTCACATCCATTTTGTCAGGGCCAGAAGGAGGCCATCAGTGCCGCATCATTGCCTGAAGTGGCCCACATCCCGGATGCTATCTGGGTTTGTGTTGTTGTGTTTTCGGGGTCCTCCTTTCACGCTTCACCTTCCCCTGATGGTGAGGGTCAGCTGACATAAAGAGAGAGAGAGAGAGAGCGCGTGTGTGCATGCGTGTGTGTGCGCGAGGAGCCATGAGGAGGCAGCTGACGAAATTCTCTCAGAGGGGTCCATGTCGTGGTTGTCACGACGATCTACCGAGGGCTGATGCTGGCTGACGGCTGGTGTCACAGTTGCTTTTCATCACCGGCCAGCTGATGGATCCCATTTCACTCAGCGTGCGCGCGTGTGTGCGCGCGTGCACGTGCCCATATATATCTGAGGAAGTGTCTGGGTGGGGATGGTCTCAATATAACGCACCGTTGTGCAAGCGAGGGTTTGTGGAGCAAGGCACCTCCTTAATTCGTGCAAGTGTGCTCACAAGAAGGCATGTGTTGTCAGCGAGCAAAAAGAAACACAAAAAGAAGTGAGGTCTCGTGTGTGTGTGTGTGTGTGTGTGTGTGTGTGTGTGTGTGTATGTGTGTATCTGTGTCACCAGTAGAGTACAGTGTAATCGTAACCTGGCCGTCTACTCCGCCGACAGCAGATAGTTGTCGGAGGTCGCAGCACGCCGCGCTCCCGCCGCGCAGCGCGTATTTCCTCCTCTCGGGCGCGGAGGAGCAGCCTGGCCGGCCCCTAACAATGAATGAAGGAATAATAAACACGTTCACAAGAGCAATTTATTTCCGATGATGAGTTTTCTGATTAAATTAGACAAGTGTGCTTCACTGCCAGCAGGCTCGTCTGCGTGTGTATGTACATGTATGTGTGTGTGTGCACATGTGAACGTGTATGTGTGCGTGTGTTTGTGTGTGTCTGTGTCTGTGTCAATTTGTGTGTGTCAGTGTGTGTGCGTGCGCATGTGTGTCAGTGTGTGTGTGTGTGTGTGTGTGTGTGTCAATGTGTGTGCGTGTGCATGTGTGTTTATGTGTTACTGTGTGTGTCAGTGTGTGTGTATGTATGTGGGGGGTCAGTGTGTGTGTGTGCGTGTGTCTGTGTCAGTGTGTGCGTGCGTGCGTGTGTGTGTGCGCGCGCGCACGTGTGCCTGCACAAGCTCCTCGTTGCGGCCATTAGGAGCTGCCTGCAGATGGCAATGTGTTTCATTTTGTGTAACAGCTTCTCTCAAGTCCAACTGCTTCCTGCAGGTCAGGCTGGTTTGCGCTTCTTTGTGTGCTTGAAGTCACCACGGCTTGATGGATGTGGGTGGAGGGGGTGTGTGTGGGGGGGTGTTGGGGGGGGTGATATGCTTTACATTTTAATCAAGTGACTTCTTGCTTAAGCTGTGGTGAGCCCGGTGAATCATTTGAATCTAGAAATAATGGAAGTGAAATTGAAAGCATATCTGCAGCTCGTAGCAAATTGTGATGGTGCGTCGCCTCGATGCGCCATACTGTGAGAAACACTCCATAAACACCGTTGTCTTTCGCTCCCTCTCTCTCTCTCTCTCTCTCTCTCTCTCTCTCTCTCTCTCTCTCTCTCTCTCTCTCTCTCTCTCTCTCTCTCTCTCTCTCTCTCTCCCCGTCGCTCGCGCGGGCCTTATTCCTTCTCTCTTCCTGCCCTCGATGCCTCCGCTTCGTGTCTTAAAGCTGGAAAATTGAGTGTAATGAGTGTCGTACCGTTTTCCAGCTCCGCGAATCAGCCCGAGAGTCTGTGTGGCACCACGTTTTACCCAGAGAAAGAAAGAAAGAGAGCGAGAGAGGACGGGGAGAAAAGGTTGATGGATAGAGACAGACAGAGACAGAGGGACCGTATGGAGTTTCATAGTTTTAGATTTCTCTCACAAACGCTGCTCTCAAACTGACTCATGTTGTTTTTATTACTCCTGGCGCTGGTAAACAGCTGGCGTGTGGGGCAAGTCTGCCTTTCTGTCTGCTCTAGACTGCGGTGCACGCGCGCGCGCGTGTGTGTACATGCTTGTGTGAATGTGTACATGCTTATTCGGGAGCCACTTGTGCATGTGTGTGTGCACACACGTGCACACACACATTCACCTGTTTCTGGGCGTCATGCCTTCGTTTTGCATATGTGTGCCGTACATTTGTCATGTGGAGTCTGTCAATGCGCGTGTGTGTGTGCGCGCGCGCGTAAGATTGCTATACACAGACACACAATTTACCAATTTGGATACCCACTGTGCGCAAACGTGTGTGCGTGCATGCGTGTGCACACGCGCGCGTGTGCATGCGTAAGATTGCTATACACAGACACACAATTTACCAATTTGGATACCAACTGTGCGCAAAAGTGTGCGTGCGTGCGTGTACTCGCATGTGTGCATGTGCGCTCGCCAAGCCTCGGCGCGGTTCGCCACTGCGTTCATCAGCTGTGCGGTGGGAGAGGAGTGTGTCAGTGAGGACGCTACACACTCAGCAGCCATATCCAATTGAAATAGATTGGAGCCATGGAGCCGGGCTAATGCTGGCTGCGTACGCAGTCCCGGCGTAATCCCCATGCTTTACCTGTTCCCTCCCTCTCTCTCTCTCTCTCTCTCTCTCTGTCTCTGCCTCTCACTCGCTCTCTCTCTGTCTTTCTTTCTCTCTCTTGCTCTCTCTCTCTGTCTATCGCCCTCTCTCTCTGTCTCTCTCTTGCTCACTGTCTCTTTCTATCGCTCCCTCTCTCTCGCTCTGTCTCTCTCTCTCTCACTCTCTCTCTCTGTCTATCGCCCTCTCTCGCTCACTCTCGCTCTTTCTCTGTCTCTCTCTATCGTTCCCTCTCTCACTCACTCTGTCTCTCTCTTGCTCTCTCTCTCTCTCTCTCTCTCTCTCTCTCTCTCTCTCTCTCTCTCTCTCTCTCTATCTATCTATCTATCACTCCCTCTCTCACTTGCTCTCGTAACACGGTGAGAAATATGGCCATGTGGGCCATGGAGAAAACAATGAAAAAGGGAAAAATAGACATTGGTTTCTCACACCAGGGGCCTCGTGTATCAGTCGTTACTGTGGGCAGATTTGTTCATGCACACACTTGGAATTTTTTAGCCCTCAAGATTGTCTGACAGTCAGTCAGACAGCAAAGCATGATGGTTAATTGTAATTCCTTCCTCCTAACATCTATTGTCTACCTCTTGCAAGGAGCAGTCACCCAGGCCTGCAGAGACATCAGTGTTAGCCAATCGGTGTCTGGATTCAGGGGTTACCCGGGTTCTACACTGGTCTCTGAGACAAACGTCAGGGCTACAAAAAACCCCACAGGTGGGTAAGAACAAATTTGCCCACAGTAACGACTGATACCAGGTCTCCATTACCATTCTACGGACCGTTGTTACCATGACGTCACAGCATCAACCCTGATTTTTCATCACTTCTTTATGAGCTCTTCAACTTCCAGCATTAAGCAGCTGTTCTAGCTGCAGTGTAGGTCATTCTGTCTCTGGTCCTGAAGCGTCTGAAGTTCTAGCTGCAGTGTAGGTCATTCTGTCTCTGGTCCTGAAGCGTCTGAAGTTCTAGCTGCAGTGTAGGTCATTCTGTCTCTTGTCCTGAAGCGCCTGAAGTTCTAGCTGCAGTGTAGGTCATTCTGTCTCTTGTCCTGAAGCGCCTGAAGTTCTAGCTGCAGTGTAGGTCATTCTGTCTCTTCTCCTGAAGTGCCTGAAGTTCTAGCTGCAGTGTAGGTCATTCTGTCTCTGGTCCTGAAGCGTCTGAAGGCAGCAGGATTCTGCAGAAATGAGAAGTCGAGATGTGATTTTTTTTTCTTTTGATTGACATAGCAATATTGTTTGACTGAGTAGAGAGGGCAAGATTTTCCATCTCTCTTTTACTCGCCCTCCCTCTCTCGCTCTCTCGCTCTCTCTTTTGTTTGTCTCGGTGTCCCCCTCTCTTTGCCCTGAAGGGGAGGCATCTCAGAAATTGAAACTGAAAAACATTGATGTGAGTCGAGGCAGGAAAAGAGTGTTGCGATGCACACGGCTGATCTTTATTCATAGTTCCATCTGACGACATTCCATGGCAAAAGGTAATATCCTTCAGGTCAGGAGAGGGCCGTCTGGGGAGATACACAAACACACACACACACACATACACATAAACAAACACACACACACAAAGCCATGCTGGCATTGTCCCAGACGCCGAGCTCCCACAGTCCAGAACAAACATTAATCTTCGGAGTTATCAGTTGTCATTTGGAGCATGAAGGCAGAGTGATGAGTTGTGTGGAGCAGCATATGAAGAGATATGTGTCGCACAAACGGCGTCCTCACATAGTAACAGCACCAATATGATCATGATTTGCTCATTTAGCATGACAACACTGGCACTTTAATGAGGACAGCCTTATCAGAATGCATGGCGTACAACAGGTTCCCTACACACACACACACACACACACACACACACACACACACACACACACGCACGCACACACACATGCATGCACACAAATGCATGTGCACGCAAATTCACACATGCATGCGCATGCAGACATACACATTTATGCACACACATATGCATGCACATACACACATGCATGCAGTGTGCACACATGCAAACAGACACACATGCATGTACACACATGCATGCACGTGCACATGCACACACACACACACACACACACCACACATATACACATGCAAAGACACACGTACATAGAGTTGAAAGTATTTATTTACCGTTACATAAGGGCATTCTTTAATAGGCTGTGTTGGCAAAGGTGAAGATACACACACACACACACACACACACACACACACACACACACACACACACACACACACACTCATTCCCACAGCACACACTTGCACTCCTGTGTTTGCTGAGCTAACACTGTCATCTTTTGGGCCGTGGAATCTTTCCATTTTTGAGCGCCGAGTGATTTAACCCTGAGATGGAGAGTGCTCTCTTAGACCACAGACCCACTCAGCATTCTGTAGCGCACAACGGCACGGGGCATTCTTCTTCTCCCCTCCGGGAGCCACGGCCTTGACATTTCTACATCCAATTCCAGTAGTTTTAATGGAAGTTTACCTTCATCTGCAGCATGTAAGGAGGGCTTCCTCACTACAAAAACCTGTGCCTCCTGCACAGCGTGTCCTTTCAAACCCACGTTGCCGTTAGCTCGACATATTTGCTTGATGATTTTGAAGAAGAGGTTTGCAAGCTTTCTAAAACGCCGACAAGTTTGGACTTAGGAGGTTTCATACTCACAATAGCCGGTGACTTGACTCAGCACCACTCAGTTCCTCCCCTCGCGTTGAGCAGGATGACACTGTTTACCCATCGGCTAATGACTGAGAGGTCAAGGGTCATATGCACGCATCTCCCTGCGCCCTTTTCTCCCTGACCTCATCTCGCAGCCATGTGGATAATGCAAGATGACCCCCCAACGGCATTATCTGCACACAAATGCATGCACATAATGGGCCTGTCTATGTGTGCATGCATGCTAAACACATAGCGCAAAACACACACACACACACACACACACACACACACACAGGTTCGTGCACACAAACTCATTACAGTGAAAACTATTTGAAAACCCCTCACAAACACGCATATACACACACTTGTGTTGGCTCACACACACGCACAATGCCCCTGCACGCCTAATAAAACATTCATACCCACATCGACAACACACATTAACACAAACTCACGTCGGCTCTGAGACCACGTGTCCTCTTCATATGTGCATGATAGGTACACATACAGAAAGGTCAGTTCCATTAGAAAATCACCTTTTAATGCCAAGGTGTCTAGAAAAAAGCTGCTGTGACCTCCCAGCCGCCTAACCCCGGCGCGCGGGAAGATGCTTTAAGCAGGGGGGCTGCCAACTCAAACGAAAAGTACTGTAGCGAATTCGGGGGGGGGGGTTAACCAGTCAACTAAAGGGTCCGCATCCGTGGTCGTTCCACTGACCCCCTCCTTCGGGAAGCCGTTCTCCACGCTTCAGCATGCCAACTCCTTCACGCCTTTGGGCGCACGCGCTTCCGGTGGCCTCGCGGTCTCACCATCCCACTTCTGACACCAATGTAGCGAATTCAGGGGCAGCCGGGAACCTCCGCAGCCGGGACGTGAACCCGGACTGCACTAACCAGTCAGCTAAAGGGTCCAACCCGTTAGCCAAGGGCGAGCGAGTCTACACATTCATGGTCGTTACCAGTGGCGGCTGGCCAGTGCAGGGCGCTGGGGCAATGCCCCCCTTCAAACATCAAGAGATAATGCAAATAATGATGAAATAAAATGGTTTTCAGCCTGTCAGCAGCCATTAAATATTGATTCAAATGGTATTTAGCTGATTTGTGTCTCAATACATATACTTCCTGTCTCAATACATATACTTCCTGGGTGAGGGGCGCCGGCCAAACCATACCTTATGTAACCCCTCAAACTTGTGGCGAGCAGGTGACCTGAGGCTGCTGTCTGATTGGTTTCTTCAGATTTTCCAGGGGGCGCAGTTCTGTGCCGACCCAGATACGCCCACTTTTATTGGCAGTGAATTGGTATTGTTTTAATGTTTTTTGATCTAATGTGATTGGACCATTCTCGTGGCTGTCAATCATGTTCACACCCACCACGACGCCTGCCTCGTCTTGACTGTCAATTATCCACCGTCCACGAACCCTGATAAAATCTATAGGCCGCATGGTCCTTCTTAATAACTCCGTGACTGTGTGGACATTACAGCAGCTGTCAGGTGTGCTGCACCAAAGTAAACTGCGCCCCCCCCCCCAAAATGATTAGCAGCAGCCGCCACTGGTGTTGTGGGAGCAGGCGTGGAAGAATGAATCGAGGGGCAGAGTCTCTTTTTAATCGCAAGTCCCGTGCCCCATACACCGCACCACCCCGGAAGTGCTCTTTTATTCACACCGGCCAGAACAGACCAGAACTGAGAACAACGTAACGAGTCCCCACCCCCCCCACCCATGTCCCCAAGTGGCGACATCAGTCCCAGTCACGGTCCTGCAGTCAGTAAACGGTCTCCTGCTTAGTCTGAGTCGACCCCCCAAAACATCAACACAAGAATAACCACAACATGAACACCACATCATTAAAACATGATCTTAAATCTTAACATTAACAGTCCCATCAGCCATTGCGCTCCCCCAGCGCAGAACCGCCGACAGTCGGAGCGACCGCCTCCCCCGGTCGCTACAGTATGACTTCATTGTTTTGTTTGTAAGGCGCGTGTGTAGCAGATTTGGGATGGGGTGTTTGCTCACTTTATTATTAAAAATGGACATTCCCACGCAGCCCGAGCCCGCTGTTTAAAATAGAGCCAAGTCAATTTTATCTATAAAATGTATTCCGCTATGTTTTATTTATTTATTTATTTATTTATTGTGCATTTGTACGTTAGGGAAGGTTAGGCCTACTGTTGGGTCAAAGATGTTACACAGCCACCTGCCGCTACTGGGGGAAGGTGGGGGCTGCACTCACCACTAGGGGACTCCAGACCCCCTCCCCCAGTGCTGTGTATAGAGAGAGTCTGGCCAACCGGCTATACGGGCGCCATATTGCCTACCAACTGGTGGGCAGCCCCCTGCGTGCGCCCTCACTTCATGATCTCTGCAGCTGCGCTTATAATAAAGACATTCCTGAATAGTGTCAAACTGTTGTCTAAACTCTTTAGTCCAATAAATTCATGCTCCTGTAAGCCGGGGGGTCACAGATCAAGTGCAGTAGTAGAAATCAGGAGGACGATTCAGGCGCTCCATATAATAGGGTAAGCTATGAGCCTTGCTATGTCATGTGACCAGCTTAATGACATAACTGACTCAAAGTCGCCTAAGTCGCCTCACTTCTGGCTACTGTTAAATAGGAATTTAACAGGACTGTCGTGTCTATCACCTTATTGATTGGTCACATGGCAAAATGAGGCTCACAGCTCACCCTGTTCTGTGGGTGTAATGTACCATGAATGGGTCACTCTGTTAATTTCTATTACCAGACTCTGAGCCCAACTTAGAGGACACAAGAATTTATTAGAGTAAATATTTAGACAACATATTGCAGCTATTGAGGAAGGGGTTTGGCCTTTTAAGGCGACACCACTGCGCAAATAATTTTGAGAGGCACTTCATGTATTTTACATCACTCAGTACCAGTACTTAGGCTTCCAGAAACTGGATTTTCCATCATTTCAATCCAGTTTAGAGAGCCAGAAATGTTTTTATCACTGCGTGCCAGTAGCGAGAGTAGGTGGTGTAACACCAGATCAGGGGTGGAGGCTGTGGTAATACCGTGCTTCACTTCTTCAGTCCATGATGAAGGCGATGAGACCTGGAAGAAACCCACCAGCGGTCATAATACAGTCCCAGGCCCTGAGCAGGGGCCTCTGCTGCACACATGTAGATCTCAACACAAAGAATTTACTTTTTACCCACTACCCTACTGGTGTGGTGGGTAACCTGGTGGTCAGTACCAGTATTACACATTTTGCAACGTTCAATAGGCTACTAGTGAATGATAATGAGCAATAATATCAGGGACACCTGAGAAATATGAGGCCTTCCTGCTTGGAGGTTTAGCCAGTGCAGCATCGGTTGTGTATCGGGGCTCTTGTCTAGTTTATCTCAACACTACCCAGACACTGCCCCAGCTCAGGGTCAGGCCCGTCACTCAACCCATCCCATATGACGATCTGACACTGTTTACATTTGCCTGATTTCTGCCAACGGTTACACAAGGCGTGGATGTGCTACAACTGATTTCCACACATCACTACCTTGCAGACTCTCGGACTGCTCCGGGGAAGTTGGTTTATCGAAGAATCATAAACACTGAGTAGGGATAAGCTGAGGTGGACCAGCCCAGCCTGCCAATCCTCACGCTCCAAACTGCCCTCCTTTGTGCATCCTGTGGAAATCGGTGCATCACACGGCCTCATCCCGGCTGAACGGAGCAGCCCCAAGCCGCACAACACGCCATTTCTCCCTCAACTGCTGCAAACCGGTGAGAAAGGGGCCGAAAACGCAGGAAAGGTCACTAAAACGTCGTGATGACAGAGCCACACGTTGGTAGGCAACATGGCGCCCGTCGAGCACGTGACAGGCTCTCAGCCAATCACAGCGCGTGTCGCAAAGCTCAAAGGATGGCCGGACTCTCTCTATACACGGTGCTGCCCCCCACCTCATGCTAAGTGTTATAACCCACGGGGCTGCACCCTCCACTAGGGGGAGCTGCAGCCCCCCCCCCACCAGCCCCACACTTCCTGCGCTAATGGTCTAATCAGACCATAGCAATCGTTTCCATGGGCACCAGGAGACTCAGGACCGTGTACTTCATCGATTCCTATATATATATACAGTCATACGTGCGACTGTGTCGACTTCCTTCCTGAAGCCCAATTTAATGCCGCTTCCTGGCAGCCCGTTTGTTGTTGTGGATGATTGGCTAGTCCTCTAAATGGCCCTGATTGGCTGATGTCACAGCACATTTTCCGAGGCTAATCCCTTTCAAACACACGGACCAGACAAAGAAACATGCGGTTTGTGTAAGCACAAGCCATCGCACACACACACACACACACACACACACAATCACAGGTGTTTTTCTGTGTGTGCCCACCACATTGCCTGAATGTTAATTACATGCAGGAGGCATCTGGGCCCATCCATTGCTAATCCTCTTTTAATTATATGTCTTCACAATGACACAGGGTTTACAATGGTGATTACAGACATATCAGACATAGCGGGGAATAGGCAGGTGTACGTCACCGGACAGGGCGGCCATTGTAAAGTAAATAAGGACGTTTGTTTGTTCTTGCCATGTCTCCGTTGGTGCTGTCAGTGGCCGGTCATGTGTGCGTGCACGGGTCGGCGCTGTCCGGTTTTATTTTTCCATGTTATCAGCCTCTCGAAGTCTGTGTACACATAACGTGCATGTGCCAAACCCATTTGTGTGCATTGCTAGACTTTTTTTTGGGACCCCCCCCCACCCCCCACCCACCCACCCACCCACCACCCCATCACTCAGCATCTATCCTGCATTAGCGCCACCAGCTTTGTTCTGACTATTACTGCCCGGTTGGAGTGTGTGAGCGGCGCAACAGGCATGTTAAAAAGGAAAGGGGGGGCATTTGGCAGCAACTGTACGTTGCACGTTAAATATGGACTCCATTATGGCTTTGTGTTCGAGCGTGCAACCTGTTCGGTGCCAACAGAAAAGACACAGAGGAACGGGCCCGAGCGCTGGCGGGCCGCTGCAGAC
>NC_079213.1:31608010-31620510 GCF_029633865.1 Lampris incognitus | reverse complement strand
TATGTATTTGTGCGAGTGTGTATGTGTGTACATGTACATGCACGTGTTTGTATGTATTCAACAATAGCCGGGGTGTGTACAAGTCAGCACATAAAGTGCATGCATATGCATCTCTATATGGTAGCCCCCTGGAGCATCGGGACTTATACATCCTGTTGAGGCCGCAGCGGCAGAGTTTTTGCTCTCAGCTTTCTCCTCTCTCTCTCCCTCCCTCTCTCTCTCCCTCTCCCCTCTCTTGCAATCCGGCCTCTCTGGCTGCAGCCTCTCCGGCACTGAGAACTCTTCAGCTGCGACGCACACAGCATTGTTTCCACCTGTCTCTCCACCCACACGCACCGACCCCGCGCTGGCCCCAGCCCTAGTTTGTTTACTCTGATGGAGCTCTGTTATTCTGCTCATTATTATCACCTCTTCTTCCTCGCTCCCTCTTCATGTGCAGCTATTGGACCCCGGCGCAGACACGGCAATGGCTGTGCTTGAACAACGGTGCCAAGTGTCTGAAGAGACATTGTGCGAGAGAGTTGCTGCCCAAAGTGCGCACTCAAAGCGCATAAGTTATTATATTTTTGTTTGTGTGAGTTTTTTTTATGAATTTGGTGTTGCGTGTTGGGTTTTCCGTGTGTGCGTGAGTGTGTGAAGGATGCCGTGAACCCGCCGGTCCCCTATGGCCCTGCTGGGCTAACCACATAAACACGTTGGAAAGACATCCAAGAGTATGTTCAATGCAAATTCTCTCGTTTCGACCTTTGACCCTCTTCACTCTGTGTGTCTCTTCCCTCTGGTCCCTCTCTAACCATGGATGGTTTATTTTCTCCTCATGTTTACTAAGAGGTCTGTGTGCCTCACTAAATCCTCTTTAAAACATGTCGACGGCTCATGTGGGACTGATTAGGCGGCCTGTTGGAGCTAGCTACGCGGGCTAACGCAGAACAGACCCGCCGCACAAATGACCCCCTCCCACAGATTACTGAAGGGGGTCAACAACCAGCCGAGGGGGCCATCACCTGAAATGCGTTAAAACGGGGGGGACGGGGCGTCCGGGTAGCGTGGCGGTCTATTCCGTTGCCTACCAACTCGGGGATCGCCGGTTCGAATCCCCGTGTTGCCTCCGGCTTGGTCGGGCGTCCCTACAGACACAATTGGCCGTGTCTGCGGGTGGGAAGCCAGATGCGAGTATGTGTCCTGGTCGTCGCAGTAGCGCCTCCTCTGGTCGGTTGGGGTGCCTGTTTGGGGGGGGGGATAACGTGATCCTCCCACGCACTACCTCCCCCCTGGTGAAACTCCTCACTGTCAGGGGAAAAGAAGCGGCTGGTGGCTCCACATGTGTCGGAGGAGGCATGTGGTAGTCTGCAGCCCTCCCCGGATCGGCAGAGGGGGTGGAGCAGCGACCGGGACGGATATAGTTGGGTAGAAATTGGGGGGGGGGGTAAAAAAAAACAAAAAACAGAACAAATCCAGGGGAGACTGGAAAAAGATTCAAGAGCAAACTCTCAGTTTTCTTTCAGTTTGTCATCTTTCTTTTTCGGTCATTGCAGCTTAATCCCCTCCCTTTTGTTTCAGTCCGTTACGGTTTATTAACTTCATTTCGATTTTTTTGCTTGGGGACCAAAGAATATTAAAACCCAACTGGTTTTACACTTTTTGTCCACAGGTTTTCAACACCCATTCACCTTGCTCTGAATGAAACACGCCAGAGTCGCCCCACCAGAAGGCTGCAGAGGGAGGCAGAGCGGAACGTCGCCCTGGCGCTCAGGGCGCTAGGCTACCGCTGTAGCTTTGTGTCCTGGTCTGCAGCCTATTACGGTCGGGCACTGAGCACACCGCATCCTGTTAGAGGGGAGCTGAGGTCTTTACCAGACACCGCCATGACCGTGAGTCACTTCTGTCAGACAAGAGCAAAATCAAAACCCTCTGTCAAGGCAACACAGCCTGCTGGGTAAAAGGTCCTCTGCTGTCATCTGGGGCCGTCTCTTCTACACACACAAACACACACAAATACACACTCACACACACACACTGCATGCGCACATCAACAGACCCAGAACAAGTTCATTCCTGCACATTCTCGCTCTCGTTTTCTCTCTCTCTGAATGAGTTCACGTGGATGCCTTTATTTGCATACATGTGCTTTTGCAGATGTGTGTGTGTGTGTGTGTGTGTGTGTGTGTGTGTGTGTGTCTTCTCCTGGATCTCCTCCTTGTTGTGGTGGAGAAGCTTGCACGTACCAATGATCCCAAGAGCTATGCCGTCCGGAGCTTGGCTCCTGGTAGGGTCACCCAAGGTGGACAGGTCAAGGGGGAAGCGCGATCCAGCAAAAACCTCAACGGTGGAACTGGTGGATGATGTCTCCAGGTCACAACGGCAGTGAAGGCGGATGAAGGCTGCAACAGAAGGTGGTCCCCAATCATCTTGGTTCTCCAAGCCATTGGACTCCGGTCACCCCCTGCCAAGGACCCTGTGGTGGCCGCAGGCGCATCAGCCACTCCACGTAAAAAGCTGTCACGCACAGGCGTCCTCCCATTATTCGGCTCCAGGATCGGCCTCTATGCCCACCTGAAGACCCAGAGGGACCCAGAGGGAGGACGGTCATACTCGACCCCAAGTCACCGTTGATGATGGATATGTACAGACAACTTCAGCAGGTTATACCCCTCCCCATCCAAGTTGTTAGAGCAACGTTTACTCATGCACAATTTGTGCATTAATTACTGCGAGTAGGCTAATGACAGCAAGCATTGAAACTAATGTGGACGATAGCAGTGAGCAGCGATGAAACTTACTATCAAGTCATGCTTTCTACCAAGTACATCAAGTGCTGAACCCAGTAACATTACAGCAGATGATGCAGAGGAGGCACAACGGGAGAGAGAGGAGGGGAGAGATGAGCTAGAAATGCTACTAAATACAAGACCAGGTTAAAACCTAGTATACGGCTCAGTGACGTGTGGTGAGGTCGGTGGCTGGGTAGGCAGTGGGCATTCACAAATCCAAATTACATCCTAAATACATTTAAAAAGTGGTTGTTTTAACAGCGGTCCATACTGGACAGTAGTTTTCAAACCTTGATTAATTATATAGTTAAATATCACCAATTTGTTTTTGTATGAATTAATTACCTGGCTGCAATCGCTGCTGCCTTGATTACGGCCAAGTCTGGGCATGACACCCCTTATAAATGCACTTCAGTCACCACCAACTGTCTGAAGATGCTAATAATTTTCACTCTGTGTGTTGCTATTAGCGCTGGTGTTTGTGAATTGGACTTTTTTAAAAATGAGCAGTTTCAGTAGTAACACAATAGCGCAATTGGCCCCAATATTTTCCACCATATTTAACACATCTCTAAGGCAATGTGCTTCAAACTCCCTACCGTCGTTCCTGTGCCAAAGTCCTCAAAGATCACCTGCCTCAATGACTTCAGACCAGTTGCCCTAACATCTGTGGCCATGTAAGCATTTGAGCGCGTAATTCTGTCATACTTGAAATCTTGCACCTCTCCAATGATGGACCCATATCAATTTGCCTATCAAGCCAACGGTATGTTGAGGATGCAGTTAGCATAGCCCTCCACCATGCCCTGCAACACCTGGAATCACCAAACACCTACGCACGCATTCTGTTCATAGACTTTAGTTCCGCCTTCAACTCCATCAACCCACTCAAACTCTTTCTCATATGAACACTGACCCAGCCATATGCCACTGGATTCAGAGCTTCCTGTGGAACAGGCCACAGACGGTGAAGGTTAGTAACTTAACCTCACACCCTCTTACCCTCAATACAGGTGCTCCTCAGGGCTGTGTACTCTCCCCCTGGCTCTTCTCGTTTTACACCACCCACTTTACATCCACGGACAGTTCTGGGAAAATAATAAAATATGCAGATGACACAACCATTGTAGGCCTCATCTCCAGCAATGATGAAACCCAGTACCGCACTGCAGTAGACCAAGCTGTCACGTGGTGTGCAAACAACAACCTTCTGCTTAATACAGCCAAAACCCAAGAACTCATTATTGACCAAAACACCCATACAAATGATCCTCACCACCACTGACTCTTTTAAATGCCTTGGACCATACATCAGCAATAACCTGAAGGGGAAAATTAACACAGAACACATCATTGCAAAAGCTCAACAACGTCTTTACTTTCTTAGGCAGCTTAAAAAATACCGGATCAAACATCAACTGCTCGTTCTGTTTTACTCAGCCATTATCGAGTCCATCATAACATCTTCTATTACAGTATTAGTATTACAGTATTATAGTATTACAGTATTATAGTATTACAGTATTACAGTATGGTGCAGCGACACAGACAGTCAAACACTGAAAAAACTGCAGCGGACTGTCATCAAGGCATCCAAAATCATAGGCAACCCACTCCCCTCAATTGAATCTCTACATGCTAACCAGACTGTAAAGCGAGCAAGGAAGATCATGTCTGACCCCTCACATCCTCCTCATCACCTCCTCCAGTTCATTTCCTCCGGGAGGCGCCACAGGTCACTGTCCCCTACGACTAAACGCTTCACAAATATTTTACCCCTGGCCATCAGGACTCTGAATTCCTCCCTATAGTCCCCTTCTGACACACCACCGGCATGCATACTACCATTCACCTAATTGTTGTGCATAAGATGTTTGTTTCTGCTATTGTGTGACTGTGTTGTTCATGATAATATGTGGAGTGTCTGCTGTCGTCCATGGATGTATTGTGCTGCAGAGTTTAACATGCTGTACTGAAAACAAATTCCACCGGCCTTGGTCGTGTGGCTGATAAACATTCCATCCATCTAACCACAAGCAGCAATATATTAGGTTCGTTAGCATGCGAAACGCTGCACTGATTCACGGTCAGTAGGGAAACTCCCACTTCCGTCTTTACCAGTGACGTCATCGGTCGGCCAGCCAACCGTGTTAACTTTAGTGACATCGTTGGTCGCCGCTAGCTGGAACATCGTTGGTCACCTGATCCAGCAGCCCAGTTGTGTCAAACTGATCAGTCAGTCAGTCAGTCAGGGACATATATGCTTTGAGGGCTGGCCCCACTAGCTAGCCCAGCCAAAAAGAAATGTTCCCACAGGAATGGCGAGCTGAACTTCCTTGGTTGAGGCTCAACAAGGAAAAGAACAGAAAGCGCTGTGCAGAGTGTTTTGTTTCCAGTGCTGGCAACCCGAAGTTCACTACAGCCACAACCAGCTTCAGGCATGAGACAATAACATTCCACAAGTCTGTATTTCATATAGCAGGGATAGGTAACATGGTCCAGAAAGGTCCGGTGTGGGTGCAGGTCTTTGTTCCAACCAAGCGGTTACACACCTGATTCTATTAGTCAACCAATAGTCTTTGCTAAGGACCTTGATTTGTAGACTCAGGTGTGTAACTCCTTGGTTGGAACAAAGAACTGCACCCACACCGGACCTTTCTGGGCCATGTTGCCTATCCCTGTCATATAGTCTGTCTCCTACAAGTTGGGATGGTACGTTAAATTGAGATTAAAACTGAAAACAGCGATTTGTAAATGATCTTTGACCTGTATTACATTGAAAACAACACCACAGCATGTGTGTCATGATGCATGCTCAATAACCCAGATAAGAAAATCACATAAAGTTGAATCAGTTCATCTGGATACAACATCTACTGGGAGAAACATTTCATCACTCATCTAATGCCCCTTTTCCACTACATGGTACCGGCTCGGCTCGACTCGACTTGCAGAGTGTCATTTTCCATTACCGTTACAGTACCCCCTCAGTGTAGCTGGCCTGCGTTGATTTTGGTACCCGCTCCAGTGTTTTTGGAACCTTGACAAAGGTGGTGCCAGTTACCAAAATGCCGGTATTTTCCAGTAACGGGAAACGAAAAAGTCCAGTCGAGTTGAGCCGTTAGCATGTAGTGGAAAAGGGGCATAAGTGACCTCTTCAGTCTCAACTGGCTGCAGGTATCCCCACCCTTATTAATGCTGGGATTGCAACCATTTTTGCATATGAATGCATATTTTTGCATATTTTTGCAACCATATTTGCATATGAAACTAGTCGTTTTCTGCCGTTATGCCGCTGTGTTGTTTATAAGGGTGGGGACACTTCGATGAGTGATGAAACTTACCTGTCAGTAAACATGTCCACATCCTTCTGTGAATACAACAGCACATTATTTAATGTTTTATGACATAACTTTTATTGGGGGTTTTTTAATTAACACTTATTTCAATTTTGATTCATGCAAAATATTTCAGAAAAACGTGGCACAGTAAAGCATTTATCACTTTGTAATGCTGCCGTTCCTTTTCACGATACCTCCGAGATGTTGAGGGACAGGAAGACACCAAGTGATGACGCGTCTCAGGTGTAATGTTGTCTCATTCTTCCTGCAAACAGGTCTTACAGTGTACCACAGTATTGGGTCTTCGTTGTCGCATTTTGCGTCTCAAAATGCGCCACACACTCTGTATTGGGGACCGGTCGGGACTGCAGGGCAGGCCAGTCCAGCACCGCACCCTCTTCTTCTGCAGCCATGCATTAGTAATGTGTGCAGAATGTGGTTTTGCATTGTCTTGTTGAAATATGCACGGGCGTCCCTGGAAAATATGTGGTCTTGAAGGCAGCATGCATTGCTCCAAAATCTCTGTGGACTTATCACACCATGACAGACCCTGGCTTTTGGACTTGTTGCTGGTAACGGTCTGGATGGTCCTGTTCTTCTTTGGTTCAGAGCACACGGCATCCATTTCTTCCCAAAAAAGACCTGAAATCCTGACTGTGACCACAATACACATTTCCGCTGTGTGAGGGTCCATCCCAGATGTCTCCGAGCCCAGGGAAGGTGACGATGCAGCTGGACACGGTTAGCATAAGGCTTCCTTTTGGAGCAGTAAAGTTTCACCTGGCGTTTGTGAACGTAACTATGTATGGTAGTGCGTGACAAAAGCTTGCCAAAGTAATCCTGATCCCATGTGGTTATATGGCTCATAGATGAATGGCGGTTCTTGATGCAGCGCCGTCTGAGGGATCGGAGAGCACGCTTATCCAGTTTAGGCTTGCACCCTTGCCCCGTACGCACTGAAATTCCTCCAGATTCCTTGAATCTTTTAATTCGGTTGTGCACTGTAGAGGGTGAAACATCCAAATCCCTCCCCGTCTTTCTTTGAGGAACGCTGTTTTTAAATATTTCTGTAATTGTCACGCATTTGTTGGCCAACTGGCGATCCTTGGCCCACCTTCACTCCTAAAGGACCAGAACCAGGCCTCTCCTGGATGCTGCTTTTGCACTGACTCATGATAACGGTCACCTGTTGACACCACCTGTTTCAAATCACATCCATCCATTCATTATCCAAGCCGCTTATCCTAATTGGGGTCACGGGGATGTTGGAGCCTATCCCAGCAGTCATTGGGCAGTAGGCGGGGGGGACACCCTGGACAGGCCGCCAGACCATCACAGGGCCAACGGCAATTTAGTACGGCTGATTCACCTGACCTACATGTCTTCGGACCGTGGGAAGAAACGGGAGCCCCCGGAGGAAACCGGTGCGAACGCGGGGAGAACATGCAAACTCCACACAGAGGACGACCCGGGAGGACCCCCAAGGTTGGACTACCCGGGGCTCGAACCCAGCACCTTCTTGCTGTGAGGCGACCGCGCTAACCACTGCACCACCGTGCCGCCCTGGCACAGTGGGGAGAAAAAAGGGGGGTGAAATTCCGAAAAGACTTTTTTTTTTTACAGCAGCCACAGAACAGAAGCGATGCCACTAAATTGGACCCTGGTGCTGTCATCTGAGATGCTCGGTGGCACCAGTGTGACATTTTAGTCTGGAGCCCTGGTGTGTGTGTGGTGTGTGTGTGCGTGCGTGCGTGTGTGGAGTTTCTCCTCATCCGAATCGAGAGCCTATGGATAGGGCTTGTCGTTTATTGTCATTTACTGTAACTACCTGTCTCACCGTGTGAGTACAAGGCCCTGTGAGACTGCAGCCATCACTGAGAGCTATATAAATAAACCTAACATGACTTGACTTGACCGTGTGTGTGTGTGTGTGTGTGTGTGTGTGTGTGTGTGTGTGTGTGTGTGTGTGTGTGTGTGTGTGTGTGTGTGTGTGTGTGTGTGTGTGTGTGTGTGCTCTTGTTGCTCATATGCCCGTGGGATTTGTATGTCTCTTCCTTGCCCAACTTCTGCACTAATGAGGCAGGTGATGGAGTGGGGCCTCGTGTGATGGAGCAGAGTGTCAGCGGGCCTCTGACTCCCACCCAGCTCTGCATGACAACAAGAACGGGGGGGGGGGGGGGGTATCGCTGGACGGGGAGGGCGGGGGGGCAGAAGCAAAGAGGGATGCAGAGAGAGATAGAGAATGATGGGTAACACCTAGGAGGTCTGCGCAAGGTGGAGGCGTGAACATGGATTCGGCGGAGGAAGAGCGCGTCGGGAAACTGCCGTGGCTCGAGACCGAGGCGGAGGCGGAAGGAAAAAGGGAGCGATTCGGAATCACGCCGAGCAAATCCTTTCCCGGCCCTCAGCTTCCTGGAAGGTTTTGTTCGCTCAGCGCTGGATCGATGGGGGGAACGGATCAATACATGGCTGCCGGGGCTGCTTTCCCTCCAAAAAGAATTCCCCATGCGTTGGTTACCGTTTAACTTAAAGTGCTGCTCCTTTTTTTCCCCTCCGTCCAACCCAGAAATTTGGGGGGGGGGGAACTTTGCTGCTGAGAGCAGGGTTGGAGGAGAGTGGCACTACTAGGAGGAATCCCTGCTAGCCCCGAGGCCTGCTGCAGCATGAGCAGGAAGTGATATATCGAGGCCCTCGGAGCCAGGGGTCAGCGAAGGAGCCTGGCTCAAAACGTGTCTGCAGAGTTTAGACTCGCCCGGTTGTGCGACAGTCGTGTTGGAGCTGGCAGCAGGAAACACAAACGAAGCAACGCGGGGATAAATAAACCCCGGGTCGCGCGAGCGGACGGATTCGCTGGAGTTTGGTATTTAAGAATTGCATAGGAAAGATGGATTGTGCGGAGGACTTATCAGCAGAGACAGGTTTTAGTGCTGGAATGCTCTCTGAATGCCAGCGCGTATACATACACACATGCAGACACACACGATCTAGCAACGCGATGTGTGACACCCACTGTGGGATACCATCAGTATCCTTATATTTATAAATATCAGACTGGAGTTTGTTTTTCTCTTTATCTGGCTCCTTCCCTTCTTTCCTTCCATCACCATTTGCTCTTTTTCTGGGTCACCTGCTTGGCTCAGCTCTGACTGAGCTATTCATATGAGTAACATTTACAATGTGGTGGAGGAGGGGGAGGGTAGACACACAAACACACATACACACACACACATGTGCGCACGCATACATGCACACACGCATGCGCGCAAACATACATGCACATACGCATGCGTGCACACGTGCATACACACGTAGACGTGCACTCATACACGCGCCACACGCATGTACGCATGCACACACACACGCATGCCTGCACGCGCGCGCGCGCGCGTGCATGCCCGCACACATACACACATGCATGTACACGCACGTGCACGCACGCACGCGCAGATATGCATAAACACACATGCTTGTGCGCAAAAACCAGAAAATCACTCTGGCCCAGTCTTACTGGAACGTGCACGCTGCCGCTTGCACGCGCCTTGTCGCGGCTGCGTTGCGGCGGCTGCGTGTCCATGCTGAATGGATTATCACACCCCGTAAAAGCCGACGTAAATGAAGTAAGGACACATATGCAGAAGGTTTAGGAAGACCACGCTGTTTGCTGTAGAGAGAAAACACACATACACACACACAACATATATACATATAATTAATGCGCAGCCCCGCTTTAATCCCGTCCCGCTCCAGTCCAGTTTCCATCCGTGTGCAGGGATTTACCGAGATGGGATGAAGACAGGGATCGGCGGGGACGTGGACAGAGTCGCTTTAGCATGTGTTGGGTATCTCAGTCGACGATCAGGGTAGAGCCACTCAAACGAGGGTTGATCTGAAATCTCACACGGCGGCTCTAAGGTCGTTTGTGCGCCATATTTTTGTTCACAGGATTTAACGCCGTCAACCCGGTCAACATTTAATACACCGCACAACCTGCATGGCTCCGATCGCTGCCGTCTGGGCCATGCCTTGCACCACCATGCTCTTTATTTCTCAAACGCGTGTGTATGCAATGCGTTGCATGCGTTATGGATACATGCATGCGTTATGGATACATGCATGCGTTATGGATACATGCACGTTGCTGAAAGGGGAAGCTGGCAAGATACGAACGGCGGTGGTAAAATGCGCGTGAGAGATGCGCAGCAGCAAGTGGCACACATATGTATTGTTCTTAAAAACACATTTTCCCAAATCCTGGATCGAAGACGAATGAAGCGCAGAGAAAACTGGCACATTTGTGGTAGAAATGTCAACACGTGCACATGTTTGTTTTTTGGGGGGGCTGGGGGGGCTGGGGTGGGATGGGGGGTTTCCAGCTGCGAATAGCCATCAAATTGCAATGGCATTCTGAGCAGAGATTGGATGCACGGTAATCGTACATTGTTTGGGAGGAAAACAACAGAAGCAGGCGAGGGCCGGTGCAGAGCCTGCACCTCCAGCCCCGCCCCCCCCCCCCAGAGGGGTGAAGGGGGTGAGGGGCTGCTAGTGGCCTTCTGATCACAAGACAACGCCGCAACAACAGAATTAGCACTTCAAACAAAGCATCAGTGTAGGATAAAAAAATATATATACAACACGCACACACACGCGCACGAACACACTCACACGCCTCATATCCGCCGGGGTCAAAGTGCACACAGCCCATAAAATCACCGCTATTTTGACAGAAGATTACCCCGGGTGGAGAAGAGATAGAGAGATGGAACAGAGAGAAGGACAAACAATGACAGCCACTTCTGGTGGCGTACAAGCCCTCATCATCTCTGTATGTGTGTGTGTGTGTGTGTGTGTGTGTGTGTGTGTGTGTGTGTGTGCGCGCGCGCGCTTGTGTGTGTGTGTTGGTTTATTCGCTTGGTCGCTGTTTCATGTGGACATTGGGTAACACGTTATAACCGGACATGCGTTATGTTACACAATGTTTTAACTTACCGACCGTAAACACTACAAGTCTATGTAGCGATAAATGTTGAATAATGAATAAACAACGAATGACTACTAAACTGTACCAAGCTAATTAACAATCATTAAATTCCTTATTAATTATTAAAGTATTTATTATGATTTTTATTATTATTAGTAATTAATTATTGTTAAATTATTTTTGTTATTATTGAATAAATAATTGTACTAAGTTGTCCCTAGGTGTGAATGTGTGCGTGCGTGTGTGTGTGTGTGTGTGTGTGTGTGTGTGTGTGTGTGTGTGTGTGTGTGTGTGTGTGTGTGTGTCGGCCCTGTGATGGCCAGCCAGGGTGTCTCCCCGCCTGCTGCCCAATGACTGCTGGGATAGGTTGCAGCATCCCCGCGGCCCTGAGAGCAGGATGAGCAGTTTGGGTAATGGATGGATGCATGCATGCATGCATGGATGATGGATGGATGGATGGATGCATGCATGGATGATGGATGGATGGATGAACGTTTTTAACTTGCACGTTCATCCGTAATAATGTAAAATCAGTGAAGGGTAAGAGACCAAGTGTTTCTAAAAAGGTACACTGATGCATATATAAACATATCAGGGGTCAAACCTGCAGCCTTCTCACACACTCCCGCGTCTGCCGCCCCCCCCCCCCCGCTATCCACACAGCGCTTCCCTAGCCCTCCTCATTTACATTTCAGTACATCCGCTTCCTGTGGTGAGAAGACAGCATGAGCCTCTGCAGCCCAGCTTTACAGTCAGGACCTTCACACGCCATGCATTTGCGGTTGTCAAAACACATTGATTGCCAGCGTGCCGTGTCACGTGTGCATGCTGTTATGTATGCACACATCGACAGTGCTGCATTTGATTTGGTGCTGTTCTATTGTGCTGGGATCGATTGGTGATGCCTGCGGGCTCTTGGTTGTTTGATCGGGTCTGCCTTTGATGCTGTGTCAGTCTAAATAAAGAATGCCACGGAGAGGTTGTGTCGAGCGACAGCGCTGTGTCCTGACGTGATTTAAAAATACAATATTGGCGACGAGGATGGCTGATATCTCTCTCCCACCACCTGCCCCCTTCCTGGCATTACCTGGCGAGCCTCCGGTACCATGGACTCGCTGGCTACATAGTTTTGAAAATTACATCATCGCCTCAGGGCTCGACGACGTGAGCCAGGCTAGGAAGACGGCTCTGTTGCTACACTGCTTGGGAGCAGAGGGTCATCGTGTGCTCGGGTCTCTGGGGAACGTCACAAACTTTGCCGAAGCTGTGGGACTTATGAGCACCCATTTCGCTGCTCCACAGAGTGCCCTCCTTCGGCGATTTATATTCCGTCAGCGACACCAACTGCCTGGTGAGTCTGTGCGGCAGTACGTAGCTAATTTGTGAGGGCTAGCTAGCTCATGCAAGTTT